>NC_051080.1:20767889-21025389 GCF_004664715.2 Peromyscus leucopus
GGATTGTTAAGAAAATCAAGACCAGATGTGTGGTGAGATGTGCCTGGCACAGAGAAACTGCCTCAAGGATGCTAACCAATTGCTCCTTGTCGCACCAAATTGCTACGTGACTGTTCATGTCAGTTACCCCAGTGGTCAGTGGGAGGATGGGGGCATGAACTTCCGGCGCGGTCTCAGAGGTCTTCCTAGCACGCCTCACCTGCAGTTTCCCCTCCCCCCACAGGAGCCGTGGACGTGGATGAGTGCTCAGAGGGCACAGATGACTGTCACATAGATGCCATCTGCCAGAACACACCCAAGTCTTACAAATGTCTCTGCAAGCCCGGCTACAAGGGAGAAGGGAGGCAATGTGAAGGTGAGTTCTCTCAGTCCTCCCCACCACACGGGGGCCAGAGGGAGGTGCCCGAGGCCCGCCCGCCCGCCCTGTGGTATACAAAGGTGATGTCCCTGCATCCCAACACTGGGGACATAGACAGCTTGGGTTCTGTCAGTCTTATGCTTCTCAGAGGCCTGTGGGCTTCCAGGAGATATAGCTGGTCACCTGGAGGGTGAAAGGTGGAAATGTAGGGTGCCTGGCTTTCACCTAAGTTTTAGCGCTTTTATTTCTTGAAGAAATCAAGGTCGAATGACTATTTGTGTGTCTGGCCCTGAATACATATGGGAGCCAGTAAAGGCCCAGGGTGACTCCTCTTCCGTATCCTTAACTTCAGACTCCAGGCTGCCCTGTGTAGCCTGTAGCTTCCACAGAGGGCCCTGCCTCTGAGTGGACTGGGCTGTAAGAGTGGCTGAGTTGGCACTCCTCTTTCTAGCCCCAGATCTTAGACAGAGCCTGTGCTACAAGCCATCCATCCGTCTGTCCAGCCTCTCCCCACTGCACCTGGGGTTCTGGGTTGATGGTTCAGAAGTAGGAACCCATTCCCCAGGGCAGGCAGTGCATGCCTGAAATCCCAGCACTCAAGAGTCCAAGGCAAGCCAGGTGTGGTGGCACACACCTTTAACCCCAGCACTCCGGAGGCAGAGACAGGCGGATCTCTGAGTTTGAGGCCAGCCTGGGCTACAGAGTGAGTTCCAGGACAGCCAAGGCTAAACAGAGAAACCCTGTCTCAAGATAGATAGATAGATAGATAGATAGATAGATAGATAGATAGATAGATAGATAGACAGACTATAAAGAGTTCAAGGCAAGTGAATCTATAGGGCTGAGGCCATCTTGGGCTACACAGTGGGTTTGAGACTAGCCTAGGCTAGATCATTAGATCTCAAAAAATGAAAGAAAAGAAACTGCACCCCTCACAGAGCAAAATGAAGCCTCTGTGATACTGGGAGCCAGGAGTCGGAGCCAGGTGGGATATCATCCCATAAAGATCTCATGGTCATTTTGACCCCATTCAAAGTTGGGCAGAGCTTGGGTACTGGGGTCTAAAAGTTATTCTCCCTGAACCATGTCCCCCACCCCCGACCCAGACCTTCCCATCCACCCTCAGTGGACAGAGGAAGGTCAGATGAGGCAGGTGTTGGCAGCAGGGGCCACGCAGAGAGGACTAAAACCCAGAGTTTCTGGTCCTTCGTCTTGGCCCACCATCAGCTCAGTTTTCAGTGTGGGGTTGCATTGGGAAAGCATTGCGTGTCAACAGGATGAGGTTCTGCCCTTTCTAACCAGGCTCTGCAGAGTCGGGGCCTTCCAGTGGCCCAGCACCCCCAGGAATAGTGACATCACTGACCCATTGCTTTTACTCAGCTCCTGCAGCCTGAACAGGTTGGCATCTCCTTGGGTCCTGCTTTGTGTCGGCGCCTTGCTGGCCGGCTTGGGCCCCCAGGAGCTGCAGGGGGAAGCTAGTGTGACCCACAGACCTCTGGGAAGTGGCCAGGCAGCAGGCAGGGAGAGCAGGTCATGTGCAAAAAGTTTGGTGGGATGGTCTGGCCTGGCTGCTGGCAGGAACGGAGGGTATGTAACTCAGTGGTCCAGGTGGTAGAGTGAGGGCGTGTGTGTAATTTCTGACCCGCTCCTTGTCCTTGAGACCCAGTGTTCTAGCAAGGGAAAGCCATGATTGGCACAACCCTTCTGCTGACTGAAGCCACTGAGCTGGCCTGTCCTTCTCACAGCTCAGCTCCTGCCTTCCTCTGCTCTCAGGGTCTCACCATCTTCTGCCTGGTTCCTCTGAAGCCCTTCAGAGCTCAGCGGAAACTCCCCATCCTGATGGAGTCCCAGGCTGAGACCTTGAACTCCTACCTCTATCTCTGGGATCACAGGTGTGCATCACCACAGCTGGTTGATCAAACCCGGGGTTCCCTATAGCTAGGTAATCACGCTACAACTGAGCTATGTCCCAGCCCAAGAGCCAGACTCACATTCCCAACCCCCTCGGCCACCTGGCTCTGTGGACCCTTTTGCCCACAGCTGCTCCAGAAGGAAGTTTGAGTGCCCTGTGGGAATACATATGCACCCATCTGCATTCAGCACCCATTATGTTCCCAGAAGCCCCTCGGGTGCCCATCACTGCTACTTTCCTGACTCTGGGTTCTAATTTCATGTCTTGCTCCCCAACCTTGTTTGCTGTCAGCTGGGAGTCAGGGCCATCGTTGCTGTCAAGCCATGTGCCTCCTGCTGGGCCCCCAGGAACTCAGGAGCACCTCCCTTACAAAGTCTATCCAATCTGCTCCCCACTCCTGGGGCAGAGCCCGGCGCTAGCCCTCGTTTGCGTCCAGTCCCCATCCAAGACTGGAGTTCCGATGAGCAATCTGTGAGGCCCCAGTGAGTGGGGCGTGGGGAGCGTGGGAGTTGCTAGGACGATCCTTGCTGTGGTGGTGCCATTTGACCCTGTGTCATGGCAGAAGAAAGCAGGGGCTAGCCTGGCCTCCATGGGGAGCCTTGTTTGCATATCCACCCCCCTCTGACAGAAATAGAGTGATGATTTGCCCGCAGCAAGCATCAGTGTCTCCTTTGGCTCTTTGGACCCAAACTGTTCCCCACTCACCCTGAAGACCGGGCGGACATGGTGCAGTGTGTGAAGCGCACCTGCCTTGGGACCTAGCGCCCAGTGTTCAACATGCAGATGAGTGGGTTAATCACCACGCTGTGCTTCAGAGTAGCTGCAAGCTCCAGGGGGTTGTGAATGGTGAAGACCTTTCAGAGTCCCTCAGTGCCACATACCTTGGAGGTGACACTCATGGTATGGTACAAGTGTCCCTGCACTTCAGTTGGTGGTGCCCTCGGGGCTAAAGTTGTTTATCAGTGGCAATCTTAAATCCGAGTGCATGCTGGCTGGCCTGGGTTCTGAGGGCCTGGGTGGAGCCATCCTGCTTCCCTTAGGTGTCTTATTCCTCGAGACTCACACACAGGCATTGGTTGGTGTCAGCACAGCCTGCTGGAACATTAACACATGGGCTGTCGGATCTTCTAAGATGGCTACCCCAGAAGACTGCACACACATCTGGAGGGACTAACAGGCCACATTCAGGGTAGCCTGAGGGAGCTCAGAGACCACCCAGATGTTTATTTCCTGGTTTAGATGGTCCAGGGACCATCTGAGAGAGAAGAACCTTGCCAGGATTGGGAGGAAAGCCCAGGTGTGGTGGGCCATTGCTGTGGATCTGCTGTGGTCCCTGCTGTCTGTCATGTTCTGAATGGTCGCTATTCAGCTGAGCAGTCATTAAAGAATAGATGTTGAGGCCGGGCAGTGGTGGCGCTCGCCTTTAATCCCAGCACTCAGGAGGCAGAGCCAGGCGGATCTCTGTGAGTTCGAGGCCAGCCTGGGCTACAGAGCGAGATCCAGGACAGGCACCAAAACTACACAGAGAAACCCTGTCTCAAAAAAACAAAAATAAAATAAAATAATAAAATAAAATAAATAAAATAAAAATAAAAAAAAAAATAGCTGTTGAGCCAGATTGCCGGGATTCACATCTCGCCTGTGTGTCTGGGCAAGTCAAGTCACTCAACCTGTGTGTACAGTGAGCATCCTTCTAGCAGGCGCTTTGTAGAAGGCAGGCGTTAAGTGCGTTGAAGTATTTAAAGCATGAAAGCATAGCCTGGCATGTCGAGTGTAATACACAAGCCTTGGTGGCTGTTGTTGTGGCGATGGTGGCAGGGCTAGCAGGTGATGATGAGGCGGTGGGGTTTTTGTTTGTTTTGTTTTATTTTGTTTTCCGGTTTTTCATTTTTCAAAACAGGGTTTCTCTGTGTAGGTTTGGTGCCTGTCCTGGATCTCAATCTGTAGCCCAGGCTGGCCTTGAACTCACAGAGATCCACCTGCCTCTGCCTCCCGAGTGCTGGGATTAAAGGCGTGTGCCGCCACTGCCCAGCAAGGTGGTGTTTCGTTTTATTTTGTTTATCTTTTTTTTGCAATGCTGAGAACCAAACCCAGGGTTTTGTGGAAGCCACATGACAAACGCTGTACTATGAGCTACACCCTCTGCCGAGGGCAGTGCTGTGGCTCATAGTGCTATTGATGATGAAGGTGATATTGATAATGGTGGATATGGTGATACTGATTTAGATGAAGGTTGGGGTGACAGTAATGACTGTGACCTTGGTGAGGGTGGTGGTGACTGACGGTGGTGATGGTGAGGGTGAGGGTGAGAATGATATTAATGACATTAGTGACTGTGATATGGATGGTGGTGGTCATGGTGATGGGGTGAGGGTGAGGATGATATTAATGACATTAGTGATTGTGATATGGATGATGGTGGTCAGGGTGATGGGGTGAGGGTGATGCTGATGATGGCGATTGTGATTCCGATACTGATGGTGATGGTGGTGATGGATGAGGATGACGTTGAGGCAGGGTCCATTTTTGTTTCATTATCACTTCATCCCGCTGATGTGTTAATACTGGCAGAGGGCTTTGCTGTGGGCTGACGGGGTGACTCTGAGGTGAGGGACTTGCTGAGGACAAATGGGGCTGCTTCCGGCTGCTGTAAAGGTGCTGGTGAGGCGGAAGGGTTTTCTCTGTGACTTGTGATCTGATGGAAGTGAGCTTGTGGGTATAGAAAGTTGGAAAAGGCATCATAGGACTCCCAGGTGGCCCCTGATATTGACAGGTGACTGCTCCTGGTGGCCTTTTCTAGACCCACTCAAGCCTCCATTTTAAGGCCTGCCATACTGCAGTGTATGTTCCTGGGCTCCTCCTGGACCTGCCTCAAGGCCTGTGGCTGTCACCTTTTAGATTTCCATCCCAGGAACCTAGCTGTGGAGGATGGAGGGGGTGCCCCCAGGACCACCTCCTCCCAGAAACTTTCCCTGGTTCCCACACAGCTGAGTTGCCACCCGCTGTTGTCCCTCCTCAGAGCCTGTCTGTCTCTCTAGGTTGTGATGTCCCACGCCAGTCCCCTGATGCTGGCCCAAAGCTGTTGTCGGAAGGCAGTTAGCAGCCCAGGGAAGGTCAGGGAAGGCCTCCCTGAGCTTCACAGGCTCTGAAGACTTGCAGATGAGGAGACTGGGGCCTTGACTGGTGTGGACCAGTGACAGAGTTCATCTGGGGAAACTGGGTCCAGAGAGGTACGTCTTCAGACAGGTTGATCCAGCTGAGAAGCTGCAGCGGCTGAGTCCAGCCATCAGCCACAGGGTCTCATTTCTCAGCACTGAAGGCTGTAGGGAGAGGGTTCCCTGGCTGTGCAGTGATGGAGGAGGTTATAGGACCCTTTTCTCTACAGTTGTTCCCTGGAGACAGGCGTATGACAGGTTCACTAGAATCACATCATCCATGGGATAGATAGGAGGCCCTCACCTCACCCAGGTCTCTGCCCAAACACTTTAGGCTTCTGTTTTCGTTTTTGTTTGTTTGTTTTTTTTAATCCTCCCCTCCTTAATGTCCCCCCAGCTGCTTGCTTTTTTTTTTCCTTCCTCAAACTCCAGCTCCGTTCTACCCTGGGACCTTTGTACACTATCTCTCAATCCCTCCTCCCTTATCTAAGCAGGTCCATCTGCATCTCATGGGGCCCTTCGGACACAGACCTTTTGGAGGCCATGGGGGCCGGCCAGCCCTGCACCAGCGAGCCCCCCTGTTCTGAATTAACCGGGCCTGTTGGAGCTCATTCTGCCAGAACAGCACACTGGGGCCAGGAGGGGGCAACTCATCCCCTTTAAATGCTTCAACTCATTTACCCTTAATCGCCTTGTTTTCATAGACATTTGCGAAGGAAAAGGACCAAATTATAGCTTGAATTGGGTCTTACTAATCTTAATTAAAAGCTCTCGTTTATAATCAGGACCAGGCCTGAAACGAGGAGCAAACCACCCTCAAATGGCTTGTTTAAATAACCGAGACCTCCCCACCACCACCCTGCTAATGGCTGTTTAGTCTGAACCCACGGCACACATCGCCCTTCTATATATGTTTAATTTTTAGACCATTCATTCAAGCCGTTTATTCCTCTCGCAAGTTTCAACTCAGGCCCTTTTCAAAATGCTGTAATTAAAGCTCTTGGGGGAAATGAGATTTTGTTTTGGCCACAGTGTATTAAATATATTACTATTTTCCTTTTGGTGTGTGTGTGAAAAGAAAAAAAAATGACAACCATTAGAAATCGCAAAATTAGCATGTATGTAATGAATGTAAATAATCACTTCCTGGATTTTATATCCCTGGGGTGTACTTGTCAATCACTAAAGTTAGGTAGATTACAGAGCATGTCATTAAAGGGTTTTAACCAAACTCTTAATAACACACCCAATGATTCATTTAGTTTATCATTAAGGAAAAAAAATCTAAAACCAATTGGCCTTTGTAGCAAATAATGGCCAAGGCCTTATTAAGTCATTTCCATCGTGATTATAGCATACTTCATTAAAACTCTAGGTAGATTTTTTTTTTGCTTGGGGCAGGGGAGGCTAGGAAAGAAGGGGGGGGTCGAGCAAGGGAGAATTCTCCTCCCCTTAAGTCTGAAAATGTGCAATTATGCATGCTAATGTGTGTGCTGCCCGAGATGAAAGCTAGGGGATCCAGCCGTTCGGGTCCGGTCGGCCAGCGGGGCAGGAGGATTCTGGATGAGACTTCAGGCTCCCAGTTACTTATTCCCAGGTAGCAATTAAGTGGTGTTCTCATTCCATTCCTGTTTCTGTGACAAAATACCCTGATGAAAAGCAACGTGGGGAGGAAAGGGCGGATTTTAGCCTACAGTTCCGGGGCACAGTCCGTCATTGTGGGGAAGTCAAGGCAGAAACTCAGCTAGTCAAGCCACGTCCGTCCACACTCAAGAACAGAGAGACCGACGCCCCCCTGCCGCCTGCTTGCTTGAGGATGAGGCAACCCTCTCTACTCTAACGCAGTTCAGGGCCCCAGACCAGGGAATGGTGCTACCCACAATGCGCTGGGCCTTCCCACATCAGTTAACATTTAGAACAAATCTCCACAGACAAGCCAAAGGTCACCTTGATTTAGACAATCCCTCACTGAGACTCTCTTCCAGGTGATTCTAGGTTGTGGCAAGACAACAGTTAAAACTAACCAGCAGGGGTAGGGCAGGGGCTGGAAAGATAGCTCAGCCTTTAAGAATGCTTGTCGCTCTGGTAGAGGACCCCGGTTCAATTCCCAGCATCCACACGGTGACTCACAATCTTCTGTAAATTCCGGTTCCAGGGGATCCAACGCTCTCTTCTGGCCTCTGTGGACAGCAGTCACACATGTGGCTCACGTACATACATGCAAGCAAAACACTCAAGCACATACATTAAATCTTAAAAGACAAACAAAAAACTTAGCCAGCACAGGCAGGCTTGCTTGTGACGGGTCCCAGTCGATGGCAGTTTAAGTCACTTGGAGAATTGTTGGTGCCCATGACCATCTGAGCAGGGACAATGAAAACCTTGTACACTTGGTTTCATATTGGAGGCAAGTTCACCTCAAATGTAGGCTCTGGCCCCGGGGTGCCTGGAGTGTTAGCTGTGGGTCTTCTCACCGTTTCTCACCGTCCGGCTTTGTGCTGGGCTCAGGTATGTTTCCTGGTCACAACCTCACCGACAAACAGGAGGCTGGAAAGAGACCAAAGGAGTTAGGGAGCAGCAGAGAAACAGAGGCAGGACTCTGTGGAGGTGGAGAAGAGAAAGTGGATATCCACCCCTGCCTGGAGAGGAAGAAAGGGGCCTCGGGGTGTGTGTGTGTGTGTGTGTGTGTGTGTGTGTGTGTGTGTGTGTGTGTGTGAAAGGGGCTGGGGGTGGAGAGTGTTCTTGGAGGAGGTGCCATCCAAGCCACGCTAGGAGGGTGGAGCAGAAGTAGGTCTCTCAGGGTTGCCTCCAGCTCTGAGGCCAGTGGACGGAAGAAAGCTCAGAGGGGGTTCACTGATGCCTGAAATTCTGCAAGTGATGGGTTTTTCCTCAGTCTGCCTCCCTTGGCAACGGGAGCAGCAACCCCTGCCTAGGGGTATGCATTTGTGTAGAAGTTGTAGGGGGAGCCGTCTCCCTCTTGGGCAGCAGTTCTCAATCTGTGGGTCTCGACCCCTCGGGGGGTCACATATCAGAGAGCCCATACATCACATTATGATTCATAACAGTAGCAACATTACAGTTATGAAGTAGCAGCGAAATAATTTTATGATGGGGGGGGTCACCACAACATAAGGAACTGTATTAAAGGGTCACTACCCCGAAGGTTGAGAACCCACTGCTCTAAGGTGTGTTGAAGGCGGCCTCAGAGGCTTTGTGGTTTGGGTTCTTCCCTTTAAAACGTTTCCCACCTGGCTTCCCACCCCCGGGGTCTCCTGTCCCCCCAGGCGGCAGCCCTTCCCAGCTCTGCCCCTAGGCCCTCTCACCTCCTCGGCTGCTTCTTATTACAGTGGCTGTATTTGTGTTTCCATCAGAGGAATGCTAACCAGAAAAAAACCATTATTTCTAAGAAAATAAACTGTGGGCTTGTTGGCCTTTGAGAGCTACTGAAATGGATATGGGCCTTCCCCAAAGGCCTTGAGACAAAGAGTGCCGGGGCCTTGTGTATACGGGCAAGGTCAGGGGGTCCCAGAGGTTGTCCTGGCTGGGTCCTGCAGATGGATCCAGGCTGCAGCCCTGGGAGGAGCAGGGTTGTAGCAGCTGTGGTTGCCTGAGGCTTCAGACCTGGGCTCCTAGCAGCTGCCAGGGTGGATCTTTCCCATCCTTCCAGCGCCTCCAAGATGCACCCTTCTCTCAGAGGACCCAGGCCTTCTTCCCAGGTCTCCCTTCCTTGGGAAGGGGTATAGAGCTGTGAATGGACCCGTGGAGTCCAGGGTTTCCAGCCTTGCGGGTCTCTCAGGCCCCAGCATACTGCCTGCCAAGCTCAGAGAGAGGGCCAGTGGGTCCCAGGCCCCTTGGACCCCACTATGAGAAGCTCCTCCTTCAGGGAACGCCCCACCCGAGAAGTCACAAATGCTGTTGGACCTTCTCACTGCTGGTCCCACTGGAAGATCTGGACCTCACTGGGTCCTGTTACTTTCTCCCTGAAGCCAGGCTGGCAGCTCCCTGTGGCCAGGGTCCAGGCTGAGGGTAAGCATAGTCACAGAAGGAAAGCAGGCAAGTGTCCAGATTCCCAGTGGATACCATGGCCATGAAGCTCTGGTCCGCTAAGACATGGGGCTGCCCTTGGATGGCTTCACCCTGATTAAGGGCACCTCCAAAGCTAGCCTGCTTGTGTTGGGGTTTTGGCTTTGCAGCGAACTTGCCCTGTGAGTAGGGAAGTGGAAATGGTCTTTCCTACCTGGGCCTCACTGAAGATTTACTCAGTTGCCATGAGGGGTCTCCTCTATTACTGCTATTATTTGGGGTGGGCAGGCAAGGGGGCGGGTGTTAACACCTTCCAGGGATCTGGAAGAAAGAAAGCCCATCCACACAGGTCTGCTCAACTCAGCCCCAGGTGGCCGCCTGTCTGCAGAGGCTGCTGCAGGGACAGAAGGCTGATCTGGGAGTCCTGGGCCTAAGCTGCCATCAGCTCCGGCTTGCTGATGCGCTCGGTGTCCACGACTCCCTCTGGACTCTCAGTTACATCTCTGTGCAAACCATAGAACGTGGATCAGCTCTCTGGCTCGGAGCTGGGACTTCAATGCTAGCACCTGTGTGGCTCCTGATGCTATGGGGGCTGGGTTTGGAGCCCCTGAAGAGTCCTACCTTTCAGAGTCTGCAGCCCTGCAGCCCCACCCCTACCCCCCCCACCCCCACCCCCTGTCTTGCCAAAGAAAGGAGAGAACGGTTGATAACTACTGGGATCCAGTTTGTAAGAGGCAAGAGAGAGCACAGGGCTGGCCGAGCCCCCAGGCTCTCTTCACTGCCACCCCCAGACACTTCCAGGGCTCAGTTTCCGGCAACTAGTGTTTCATGAGGTCTTGAGGCCAGAACTTGGAGAAGAGCACCAAGGGAGGGTTTAGGGTATTGTCGAGGGAGAATTGCTGTAATTTGCCCATCCTCTTCCCATGGCTTGGTAGAGACACCCCTCTGATCTTGGAAGAATGCACCCCACCATGAACCCAGGCTGAGCAGGTGGCATGGAGGCTGGTTCAGCCAGAGGTAGTGGTACACACCTAAAATGCCAGTACTGGGAAGGTGGAGGAAGAGGAAGGTCGGAGGCCAGCCTGGGCTACATAGCAGAAACCTGTCTAAAAATACACAGTACCAAGCGACCACCCTCGTGGTCCTCCTGCATCCAGGCAGAAGCCAGAAGGCCGGCTCTCTCAGGGGATAAATGCGGCCAGAACACTGGCTTCTCTTCAATTAAAAAATGGGTATTATTGCCCGGTTCTGTGATGCGAGTGGGACTCGTGCCACAGCGTGCCGGGGAGGACGGAGACACAATGGAGTCTGCTCTCTCCTCTCGGTTTTCTGTGGGTTCTGGGAAATCGTGAGCTATCTGTCTCACCGGCCCCTTCTCCTTGTTTTCAAAACCGCTTTGTGGAGAGAGTCGGCAGACCGCAGAGTTGAGCCATGTCAAGTCTACAAGCCAATGCCTTTTAGTGAACCCACAGTTGCTCGTTGTCACAATCGGTCTGGAAACTCCGTATTTCTTAGCCACTACCCCCACCCCCCGGTTTGCGGCCCCTGTAATCACTGGACACGATTGGTATACATTCTGTCTCTAAGCCGGCCTGTTCAGGAGATGCTTTGTGGATAGGATCACATAGTATGTGACTTTTTGTGACGAACAGTGTTTTTTTTTTTTTTTTGGGAAGTCAGGCAGCCTGGCTGAGTTCCTGGTTCTGTTGGCTTTGGTAGTCTTCGTTTTCCTTAACCTAAGGTTAAGATGATAGCACCCATCTCTTGGAGCTGTGCTATGTGCAGGACCCGCGTACTGGGCCTGCGCTGTTCCCCCGCATCGAAAGGGCCAGTCAGTGGAAGTGACAGCCGGGTTGCTTGTTCATTCACTCAGCATTCAGCCGATGTTCATGGCATACACTCTGCCAGCTTCTGAGGCTCCGACTGAACAAGATACAAGTCCCCGTGGACTGGCAGCTTCCGTTCTCACGGTAATGTTGGTGTCTATAGGTTGGGGAACTGGGGCCCAGTGTAGGAGGAGGGGGCAAGCTAGAGGGCAGGCAAAGCTTCAGAGGCAGCAAAAATCCCAAGGCAGGGTGATTAGGAGCCTGGGCTGGGGAAGGTGCTCCAGGCACAGAGAGCTGCAGAAGAATACTTAATGATGGCCAGAAGCCACATGGGGCACTGGAAGAGGTCACAAAGTAGCCGCAACCCCATGGTTATCTCGGATCTCAGAGCAGGGTAGGGAGACCCTCACTCCCTCTGGCTGGGCCGTGGACATTGTACACAGTTAGGAATGAGAAAGTATATAGATGGGTGTTGGTTTTGCGTGACCTTTGACCTCTCCTGTAATTAACTGCTGGGCCCACTTCTGGCATTGTCTCTGCAGAAGAGAAACCTGATCGATGGATGCCAGGGGTCCTCAGAGAGCTGGTCTCATTACTCAGTCATTACAGACCTGGAGCTTAACCCCGCACCGCCGGAGACAGGGGGACTTAATCCTTCCTGCCAGGCAGAAACTACCTTCCCGAGAGCGTAATTAGCCAACAAACTGGATTAAGATTTATTCATCAATAAGGACTCAACTTCCTAAGCCATACATCTCTCCTAGAATGGACGTCTATCTAAAGAGGGCTTGGTTTTCCTAAAGCCACAGACAAAGGAGAGACAGGCTAGCTCCCAGTCGGGGACAGTCGCTTTGTTAGAACATTGGGGCTTCCCTTCCGGGAGGAATGTCTAGAAAAATGCCAATCAGGGGGGAGTAAGACCTTATCATTAGTGGCCTCTGGGAGTGTAAGTGTGGTTGCTTTCAAAGTCCTCCTTTTAAGGTTTTTCATCAGCCTTGATTTAAAACGGGGAAAAAAAAAAATTGTCCTGAAACAGTATTAAAATAAGAAGGCACTCAGATTCACTGGGAAAGAATCTTCAAGAACCTGGACACCACAGAATAAATATATATTTTATAAGGCAGTGAGAATCAATTTTGAATTAAGTGGAGAAAAAAAAATCCATGTCTTTTGGGATCCACCCCAGTGCTGCCTGCACAGGACCATGGCTGTGGGGTGATGTTTGTGCTGACATTTTAATGTAGGAAAAGCAGGACCATGTGATCTTTGAAAACTCCCGTAATGCACAGGTCCTGTGTTGGTGCTCTGTTCAATGTTGAAAACTATCTTCCACTAGGAATTAAGTTTTCATTAAAAGGGGTGAGATGGCTCACAGAGTGAGGGTGACTGCTGCCAAGCCTGATGAGCTGAGTTCGATTCCTGAGACCGACATGATGGAAGGAAAACACAAACTCCTTCAAGTTGTCCTCTGACTTACACACACACACACACACACACACACACACACACACACACACACAAAACAAATGTAATTAAAATTTTTTATCACACACAAAAAATAAAGAGATAAATGTAATAAAAATTTAATCATTAAATTTTTTAATTAAAAAAAAAATCTAAGGGTTGGGGATTTAGCTCAGTGGTGGAGCAAGGTTCAGTCCTTAGCTCCAGAAAAAAAAAAAAAAAAAAAAACTAAGACAAAGGAAGAGCAGAGATGGACAGTGAGCTGATGAACATATACATGTACCTACAGGTGTGCCATATACATGTACCTACAGGGGCACACACATACACACACTAGAAAGACACCAGCCATGGGGTTAGGATCCACCCAAACCCAGTATGATCACTTCTAAACTTGAAAACATATGCAAAAAAAAAAAACCCACAAAAAACCAAAAACTTCTTTTAAACCAGGTCATAGCCTCAGGCATTGAGTGTTAAGACCTAGACACATCTTCAACCCACAGCAGTCCTTTGAAAAAAACCATCCTAGCCAGGCAGTTGTGGCCCACACTTTTAATCCCAGCACTCGGGAGGCAGAGGCAGGAGGATCTCTGTGAGTTCGAGGCCAGCCTGGTCTACAGAGCGAGTTCCAGGACAGCCAGGACTGTTACATAGTGAGAACCTGTCTGGAAAGAGAGAGAGGAATGGAGGGAAAGAGGGAGAGGAAGGAAGAAAAGAAGAGGAAAAGCATCCTGAGTCCCTCTGTCCCTCTGTCCCTCTGTCCCTCCTTTCCTTTGCCTCTGTGGATCCACCCGCCTGTCCTTCCTCTGGCTCCAGCAATGTTTTGTTTTGTTTTGTAACAAGCTGTACTAGCTGGTTTTGTATGTCAACTTGACACAAGCTAGAGTCATCAGAGAGGAAGGAGCCTCACCTGAGGAAATGTCTCCACAAAATCCAGCTGTAAGGCATCTTCTCAGTGATCAGTGGGAGAGGGCCCAGCCCATGGTGGGTCGTACCACTTTGGGCTGGTGGTCCTGGGTTTTATAAGAAAGCAGGCTGAGCAAGCCAGGGGGAGCAAGCCAGTAAGCAGCACCCCTCCATGGCCTCTGCATCAGCTCCTGCCTCCAGGTTCCCACCCTGTTTGAGTTCCTGTCCTGCCTTCCTCCAATATGAACAGCAATATGGAAGTGTCAGCCAAATAAACCCTTTCCTCCCCAAGGATGCTTTTTGGTCATGGTGTTTTGTCACAGTGATAGAAACCCTAAGACACAGATCTTACTATTTTGGCCTTGCTGGCCTAGATCTATCTCTGTAGCCCAGGCTGGCCTCGAACTCACAGAGATCCACCTGGCTCTGCCTCCCGAGTGCTGGGAACAAAGGCGTGTGCCACCACTGCCCAGCTCTCCATAAGCCCTTAAACCCGGGGCTGGTGGCTCCTGGGTGTGGTTTGCACTGAGTCCACCTGCTTACACGGGGATCTTTCTTGGTTGCTTCATGCTTCTCTCACAAGGAGGAGGCTGATATGGTTTGGTTTTGAAGCAAAGTCTTGCTGTGTAGCCCAGAGTGGTTTCAAAGTCACGATCCTCCCGCTTCAGACTCTGGAAGGGTGGGATTACATGCTACTTTACCCGACTTCATGAAATGATCATAAAAAATAAAACCTCAAGGTACCATTAAGAAGTCAGAGGTTTGCATTGTGAGCCAATGTCCTTCCTTCTGGGTACTGGAGATCGTGCAGGCCAGCGCAGGAGCCTGCAGGAGCATGCCAGGCCTGGAAGAGGAGGGATCATTCTCAAAGATGCTCAAGAGTGGGAGGGGCCCAGGGATGAGGGCAGCAAAGCTCCTTTGCTCTTCAGCCCATTGGCATCTGTTATGACCGTCTCTATGGAGAGTCAATGGGAGGAAGTTTCTAGACCTCATTTCAGTGGCTGCTCAACAGTCATTTTATTATATCTTAGAGTGTGATGCTTAAACTATTTATCATCCCAGTAGTAAAAAGGTCCCTCTCAATCACGAGACACAGACAACAGGCAGAGATTGAAATTAGGCCAAACCAATTGAGTCAATTATCCCCAATCAGGAGAAGGGGTGTCCCCCCTGTTTGGAGACCTGCGGATGCTCAGATCTCACCACCACTGAACAGCTGGTTTAATTGTAAGTTATAGACATGTTGGCCCTATAATAGATTGTGTTTCTCTCTCTGTTGGCACCTAGGCAGCTCAGCTGTGTTTGTGGCTCGCCTTTTGCAATTGTGCTGGCATTGCCAACGGTATCACTGACCAGTGTCGCCAACCCATCTCATTTGTTTCTGTCTGTCTGAAACCTGCATTTCTGGAAATCCTATTGCAGTTGTCTTTAAGCTGCTTGAAGGGAATGGGTGAAGAGAAGTTTGGATAGATGGATGGGTGAATGTTCATACGTTGGACATAAAGAGGAATGGGTAGGTGGGATGTGCATGTGCATTTGGAGGGTGAGTGTTAGCATCGATGAATCCATGGGTGGGTGGTTAAGCATTTGGAGGGACATATGAGGGAGTAGATGTGTGGATGCATGGTCTTTTAATTAAAGAGAGGACTGCGTATGGCCGAATGTGTTGATGGATGGGTGGATGAAAGGATGAATATTTGAATAGGGGTGAATACTTGCCTGGATAAATGGATAGGTACATAGGTGACTGGTGAATGGAAAGATGATCAACCGAGTTATATATTAAGTATGTTTTAGCATAAATGGATAAATGGGAGAAGGGCTGGGTGGGAATTTGAGTAGCTATGCCATAGAGTGTACAGACAGATTGCTAGCAAGAAGAGGTGGGTCGGGGCTGAATGGATATATGGCTGACTGGCTAGTGGCTGAGCAGATGGAAAGGCATGCACACGTGTGTGGATGATGCAGGATGGACAGGTGGAAGAGCAGAGGCGTGAGCAGCACTTGGATGGCTAGGTAACACTTTCCCAGGACACAGTAGAAATATGCTAAGGATGAAATGCTTGTCTGGACCATTTTCCCCAGGGTTGGCCTGTGCTAGGGACAGGGGGGGTGAGCTGTAGAGTGACTGCCGCCGCCTACGTGCCTGCAGCTCCGAGCCTCCACCGTGACCATCGTAAAAGCAGCCCAAGCCGGTGACGCACGCTCCCCAGCACTCGAGCAGACCAGCGATCTCTGGGTTAAGGCCAGCTGTCTACAGAGAATCCAAACAAAAAAAAAAAAAATGAAAAAAAAAAAAAAAAAAAAAAAAAAAGCAATAAAGAATGCCCAAAAAACAAAAAGCCTTTCCCGTCTGCCACCCAAGTCTCGTACCCACCGGGGGGCCAACAGCAGTTGCAAGTGACGCAGGCTGCTGGGATCGGGCCAGTCTCCAGCTTGATGGAGGGAAGCAAAGAGGGAAAGGATGTGCTTGGGGGATGCTGGGTCATTCGGTGAGAGGTGATGCTTATGCCGGCAGGCAGTGGAAGGAAGCCTGTTACCATGGTAAAGACGTAGAACGAGCACACTTAGGTGTACCAGGCTTTCTTTTCTTTTGGGCCACCAACCAGCTCCCAAATCATGACATGGAGACTTATTAGTTTTAAATGCTCGGCCTAGCTTAGGCTTGTTTCTGGCTAGCTCTTTTAGGTTAAATTAACTTGTTTCTCTTTATCTGCCTTTGGTGTCAGGACTTTTTACCTTCCTTTCTTTCTGTATATCTTATTCTTACTGCTTCTGTGCCTGGTTTCTTACCCCATTCATTCTCTTCTCCTCCTCCTTCTCTCGTCCTTCCTGAGCCTAGATTTCTCCTCCTACTTATTCTGTGCCTGACAGCCCCATCTATCCTCTCTCTGTCTAGCTATTGGCTGTTCAGCTCTTAATCAGGCCAATCGGGTGTCTTAGGCAGGCAAGGTGAAACAAATGCAACATGTCTTTTCATAATTAAACAAATGCAGTATAAACAAATGTAACACATCTTTACATTGTTAACAAAGGCAGCAGAAACAAATGTAACACACTTTTACACAGTTCAAGTAATATTTCACAGCATAACATGCACTTGACTACAACACATTTAGAAGCCAGTGATCTGTGCTGTGACTCCACACTGAGTAATGGAGAACATGTAGATAATGATCCTTGACTGTTACCACCTGCTCCAATCAGTAGCTCTGTTCCTATTCTCAATAGATGAGCAGAGAGACAGTGGATTGATCTTTTGCCTCCACAAGGATACACACTGTATCTCCAGACCACCCACCCCCCCCATGTTCCCTCACCATTACCCTCAAGTGCTGGAGTCACAGGCACAGATCCACCTGGCTTTTTCTTTAAAACCTGTGTTGTAGAATATTTAATTATGTCAAGATGTGTTACATTTGTTTATGCTGTGGAATATTACTTGAACTGTGTAAAAGTGTGTTACATTTGTTTCTGCTGCCTTTGTTAACAATGTAAAGATGTGTTACATTTGTTTATACTGCATTTGTTTAATTATGAAAAGATGTGTTGCATTTGTTTCACCTTGCCTGCCTAAGACACCTGATTGGCCTGATTAAGAGCTGAACAGCCAATAGCTAGACAGAGAGAGGACAGGTGGGGCTGTCAGGCACAGAATAAGCCTTTTTAGGAAAGGCCATTCTTGGTATCTGAGATATGGAAGAAAAACAATATGGCCTGTGATTGGGGAACTCCAGAACTGTGCAGCCTGGTGAATTAAAGCTGGGTTGCATTGTCTCAGGAGTGTAAGTCCAAGACCTAGGAGGTGTGTTTAGCGTGATGTGTGCAGGGTCAGAGCTTCAAGCAGAATCTGAAAGCAATGGCTATCCCTCAGTAGCCATAACACCCCGCTCCCATTCTATAAATCTAAAGTCTGACATCTTCCTTTAATGTTATTTAGACTACTAGGTATATTTAAAGATGATTTAGAGATGTTGCAGACTCATTTCTGCTCCCCAGCTGGCACAGGTGAGGCAGAGCATCATGACTCTGAGACCTTTGGGGACCCCTATCTTGTCCTTCTGGCTGGCTGGCTGGCTGGATACCAGGATAGGCTTGTGTAATACGCTCTTTTCACGGGTTATTGCCTTTGCTCTTTGGAGTATCTGTGCTATGCTTAATCACTCCCTAGATGAATCGGGAGTGAGGGAGAGAGCTCCTGGATTTCCAGACTAGTATCCCTATACTAAACATCAAATGGCTATGCCATAGTTCCCCTGTACCCCAGCTGGTGAGAGCATGGGTCTCGGGGGTTCCCTGCCACACTCCAGGCTTGGGGTCAGTCTTCCCACCTTCTGCTAGAACTTCACCCCAGACTCCCACTGCTGGCAGACACAGGAGGAAATGCTTCTTCTGTGTCCCGAGGATCACTCTCAGTTCAGCTCTGACATGCTCCCTCTCTATAAAGGTCATCCTAGAGTGTCCATGAAGGCTGGGCTCAGTGTAAGTGGGAGGCATTGAGCCCAGGAAGTATTTGGAAGTGGGGTGGCCACTTCCTAGCAGAAGCATCAGGGCCCCAGACCACAGCTGGTAGGGTCATTCTGTGCCTGGAAGCCATCCCTGAGAGGTCAAGGCTGAGCTTGGGTTCCCTGGGGATCCAGAGTCAGGTTTCACTACTTAGAACCCCACTCGCATCCCTTCCAGGTGTGTGGCCTTTGGCAAGGTTTTAGCCTCCCTCCCTATTCAAGGTTCCTTCAGTGCACAGTGCAAGCAGACTGGGATTGAGTCCCTGTCTTAGTCAGGGTCACTATAGCTATGATGAAACACCACCACCAAAGCAAGTTGAAGAGGGAACGCTTCCACATTGTAGTCCATCACTGAAGGAAGTCAGGACGGGAATTCAAACAGGCTGGGAACTTGGAGACAGGAGCTGATGCAGAGGCCATGGAGGGGAGCCGCTTCATGGCTTGCTCCTCAATGGTTATGGAGCAAACTTAATGGGTTGTTCAACTCACTTTCTTACAGAGCCCAGGACCACCAGCCCAGGGATTGCATCACCCACAATGGGTTAATTAGTGATTGGGTCAATCACTAACTAAGAAAATTCCCTACAGCTAGATATTATGGAGGCATTTTCTTGATTGAGGTTCCTTCCTCTCAGATGATTTCAGCTTGTGTCCAGTTGACCTAAAACTATCTGCCACAGTCCCTGTGAGGACTTCAGAGGTAATGGCATACAGTCTGGCCAACTCCTTGGGCGTAGAAGCAGCTCATTGAATGTTAACTAGACATGTTCTTCTTTTTTCTGGAACCCCAGAGCTGATAGCCCTTTGACCCCTGCTGGGAAATGTTGAGAAAAGACTTAAAACAGCAGAAAGAGTGACCTTTACTAGAGCTATTGACCATTGTTTATGAGACAGAAGTCTTTGTTATAACAAGGAAGCCCGAGCAGCTGAAGGCCAGGCCTCGGGCCATAGGGAAGGCAGCTACAGGAGGGGGGGGGGTCAGTGGACATTCTTTCATTCCAGAGATGACACTTTTTGGTGATGGGCAGAGTTTATTTACTTGGTCTCCTTGCTTCAAAGGAGCCAGTTTTCATGGATGCAGAAGCATCCCATATGTTGGCAGTGTTGGCAGGCTTTAGAAGGAGCCAGAGCCAGGCTTGATGCTTACCTGCTTCACGGTGGCAACAATTGGAAGCCCCCACCTCTCCCCCACCCCACCCCCACATCACAATATGACTCTTTTCTAAAAACTGGTGGTCAGCCTTGCTGCTGAGCCAAGATCTTTTCAAATAACTCTTCCATCCCTCCCAGGAAACTTTAATGAGAATCTGCTGAGTTATCCCCTGTTCCAATTTCATTTCTGGTGTTGTGAATTTAAAAAAATAAAATAAAATTAGCCGGGCGGTGGTGGTGCACGCCTGTAATCCCAGCACTCGGGAGGCAGGGGCAGGTGGAGCTCTGTGAGTTCGAGACCAGCCTGGTCTACAGAGCTAGTCCAGGACAAGCCCAAAACCAAAAAAAATTAATTAATTAATTAAAAAAAATTATCCTGACAGAAAGCAGCTTGAGGGGAAAGTGGTGTTATTCCTGCTTACAACTCCAGGATGTGGTCCATCATCATGGGGAAGTCAAGGCAGGCACTTCAAGCATCTAGTCACATGACACCCACAGACAAGAGCAGACAGAAATGAGTGCACAATGCTTGCTCACTTGCTTGTGCTTTGCTTGATTTCTCTGCTCTTGTTCAGCTCAACCTCCTGCCCAGGGAATGATGCCACCCACAGTGGGCTGGGTCTTCCCATATCAAACTTCCTTAAGACAACGCCCCACAGACGTGCCCACAAGTGAACCCAGTGCAGACGATCCCTCATTGAGACTCTCTTCCCAGGTCATCCCAGGTTGTCTCAAAAGTTGAAAAAGCTGTCACATCCCCTAATAAATAAGTCGTATCGTAGCACCTTGCAATGGCGGGAGAGGGAACCCAGGCTCTTGTTCTGATGCTTCCTGTGTCTCTGCCTCTGCAGACATCGACGAGTGTGAGAATGACCACTACAATGGCGGCTGCGTCCATGACTGCATCAACATCCCCGGGAACTACAGGTGCACCTGCTTTGATGGGTTCATGCTGGCTCATGATGGACACAACTGCCTGGGTGAGTGGAGAGGCTGGGCCTTACCTCTGATCACAGCCTCCCTGTTTCTCCGTGCTAGCACGTGGAGTTGGGGGGCTGTGCAAAGATGCACCTTCCTCTGGCTCCTTGAAGTAGTTTGCCAAGTTGCCATAACAAAAATACCGCAAACCATGTGGTTCGATGGTAGAAATTTTCTTCCTCGATGTTCTGGAGGCTGGGGGACCAAGATCAGACACAAACGGCTGCCTTCTTGTATATGCTGTGAGTGAGGTGACTCAGTGGGTGTATTAGGTAGGTACTTTTGTGTTGCTGTGGTAAGACACCATGACCAAGGCAGCTTATGGAAAAGTTTGTTTGGCTTATGGTTCCAGATGAATAGAAGTGCATCATAGAGGGGAGGTACGGCAGCTGGTGGCAGGTGTGGAGGCATGGCAGCAGGCATTGGAGCATGGAGGCAGGAGCAGGCAGCTGAGAGATCACATCTTCAACTGCAAACACCAAGCAAACAAAACACACTGGGAGTGGGATGTGGCTGTAAACTCTCCAAGTCCACCCCCAGGGACATACTTCCTGCAGTAAGGCTGCATCACCCATAACCTCCCCAAACAGCGCCACCTACTGGGGAGCCAAGTGTTCAAATACATAAGCCTGTGGGGGACATTTCTTATTCAAACCACGATGGTGCATAAAGGGACACGCCACCAAGCCTAACAACCGGAGGTCAGTCCTCAGGATTCATGTGGTAGAAGGAGAGAACTGACTCCTGCAAGCTGTTCTCTGACCTCCACACGTGTGATGTGGCACTTCTGCCCACAGACACACACACACCACACACACACACACACACACACACACACACACACACACACACACACATTAATTTATTAATTAATTAATTAATTGAGGACATCTGTCATATTGGAGTAAGTCCATCCCCAACAGCTCCAGTCTGAAATGTAACTGCCTCTTTAAATCCCTGTCTCCAGATACAATCACATTTAGAGGTAACAGCGGTTCGAGTCCTTCAACATGAGACTTGAGGGAATACAGTTCAGCCCATCGTCTTGTATACCTCCAACTCTCCACACTTCAAACCTATCTTAAACCGATTAGATAAGACTTATACGCTGATTATTTTTGGTGAGTAAAGTTGAGAGTGTGTAGAAGACTAGGGAGGGAAAATGTCGGTCTCTGCTGGAGAGTCTCCGCTGGTCCTCTGTCCACCTCTGCGGCCTTTACCGTCAGGCACACATCAGGCATCTTCACAAGGCTTCTTGGGGTTCCTATGACACAGAGATGAACTGGGTGGTGTATGTGATAGACATTGATTCTCTCATACCTCTAAATGTTAGAAATCCAAAATTGAGGCAGGGCTGTTTCTATCTGAGGGCTGGGGGTAAACTTATTTCCAAGGCCTTTCTCCTGGCCCATGGTCACTCATGAATTCTTAAGTGTTTCCCCATGTCTTCACATCGTCTTAGCTCCGTAGACATTCTCAGGGTCCGGATTCCCTTCCTCATTAGGACATCAGTCATACTGGATGAGGGCCCACCATGGCTACCTCATCTCATCCTGATCATATGCTGTGATGGTTATAATCGTCATCTTGGCTGGATTCAGATTCACCATGGAAACACCTCTGAGTATGTCTGCAAGGGATATTCTAGATTAGGTTCACTCAGGTGAGACAACCCACACTAAATGTAGGGGCCACCATTCCATGTGCTGGGGTCCCAGACTTCATAAAAAAGAGAAAGCGAGCTGCCCGGGGGCTTTTGTCTCTGCTTCCTGGCCATGGATGCGATGTGTCCAGCTGTTTCCTCAATCCCCTGCGTCACAACCTCCCACCGTGACGGATTGGGTCCCTTTCAGCTCCCTCCCTTAAGTTGCTGGAGATCTCAGACACCAGAAAAGTGACTGATATAACTACAAAGACCATTATTCCCCCAGAGGCCACATTCACAGCTCTGGAACTAAGGCTTCAGAAGCTTTTGAGGGGACGACATGGAGGTGGTTCCCAGCCTGTAACCCAAGGGACAGTCACTCGTGGACCACACAGTGCTCTCAGAACAGACTTGCCTGTTCTCAGCTCTCCTCTACCATCAGCTGCAGAAGCAGAGCCGCTGGATCCAGGAGGGCATGTGTGTGATTGACAGGAGCATGGTTGTGAGCAGGTCATAGGCCTGTCGGGGTCTCTGTCCCTGGTCAATGAAAGAAGGCTGTCAGAGCTCTTAGTATCGTCATGGTCTCTGAGATTCCACTATGTCACCAGGCTGAGTATAAGGATGAAGTGATAGTATAAAGCCGAGGGGCCCGCACGGAGTACAGACAAATAAATGGTCAACTAGCCAGCGTCCGCCATCTTTCTGCCTTTGCCGTGAGAATCCAGGGTGAGTCTGGGCAGAGAACATTTTCTTCCCCGTTTCCCTAAGCGATCCTTCAGAATCATCGCCGCAGATGGCTCTAAAGGGTTAAAAGATCACCGGGATTTTCTAGCCTTGCATACAGGAATTTCTGCCTGGGGCCAAGCAGACCCTCAGGGTGCCAGCTGCCTTGTCAGCACTGGGTAGAGGGGTTCAATACCCCAAGCGCTTGGGCCTCCCCTTCCGAGCGGCACGTCGGTCTGAGAGCTGCTGCTGTCTGGTTTTGTTTAATGCGTGTTGGGGCTCAGATGAGCTCATTATGGGAAACAGATCTGTGAACATGTAATTACACCCCAAATAAGTGCCAAAACAGAGGTCTGGACAAGGGTTAGTAAAGACCAGAAGGGCCTGTGAAAAGCTACCCCTGGCTGGGTGAGCATGGGGGTGAAAGCAGGATTGCCAGAGCTTCAAAGAGGCAGCTCGCAGCGGGCTCTCGGAGGGGGAAGACGTGTGGAGGTCTGGGCACCGCGTGTGTGAGGGCTGCAGGCAGCGCCTCAGGCTGGGCTCAGGGACTGCAGAGCCCGGCAGGGGCTTTGACTGGGGACCACACAGCTTTTACAGTGCCAGCACCCAGGTGGAGCGTGGTCGCTGACCCCCTCACCTGGTGCCTGTGCCGCTTCCTCGGCCGCTTCCTCAGCTGCTTTTCCTCTGCAGCAAATATGTCTCAGTAACTGAGTTGTCAGTGAAGGCTCTGCTCACCACTGTCCCTGGGGAGAGCCCATTAGGAGCAAGGAGTGTCACCCTGGCCAAGGGGACAGACCTGGACGCTGCTGGTTTGCCGCGTAAGTCTTGGCTCTCCGGTTCCGAGCTGTTTAGTCTTTGGTCAGTGTCTTGGATTCTCTGTGCCTCTGTTTCCTACCTACAACGTGGAACGTGTCTTAGAGGGTTCGGGTGCGGGTTCGGTGAAATCACAGATGTAGTTAGCAGGGTGTCTGACACCAGAAATGTCATAGCATGGGTTAGATGCTCAGCTGCCAGTGGAGATGTATCATATGAGCTGCTTTGATGCCCCCCAACACCTCACGGGACCATGGTCTGTGCTCCCTGGCTTGTGTATGGCACCCTGGACTCCCTGGCTGGGCTCTGTGTCCTTCTCTGTGAAGGACTACTCTTAACCCCTGCTAGGGTCGGCGCCCCCAACCCCCCCTACCCCTCCAGCCTCCAAGCCTGATGGTGAAGTCTATACGGGTCTTTGTTTCAACAACATTGTTTTCACTATGGATTCTTTTTACACTGATAGATATGAAAGACCTAGGCAAGACCCCTCTCTGCGGGCCCAACCCCCCCCCCCACCGCCACCACCCTGAGCACAGATCCTGGGGCAGCTGAGGGCAGACCTTTTCCTACAGGCTTCTTTTGTTTGGTCTTTTTTTTTTCCTTTTGGTCTTTTTCCTTCTCAAGAGAAAACTCCAACTCAGAGAAGTCAGGCCTCGGTTACAGCCGGCTCCAGCCCAGACCGACCGTGTGACCCCAGGCTTGTTGGCCGAACTTTTAGAGCCTCAGTCTTACATCCATGAAACACATTAAGAACAGATGCCTGGGAGTTGGGGAGACGGCTCAGTTGGTAAAGTGCTTGCTCTGTGGGCACAGGGACCTTAGTTTGATCCCCAGAACCTACATTTAAAATCTAGGCAGAGGAGTGCACACTTATCCTAGCGCTGGGCGGCAGAGGTGGGAAGATCCCCTGGGCTTACTGGCCACCCAGCCTAGCTTACTTGGTGAGTTCCAGGCCAGTGCCTGAGAAATTACACCAGAGGTTGGCTTTTGGCCTTCTCTGGCACACATACCATATACATGTATGCATACATATGCCCACAGGCACACATGTACACACACACACACACACACACACAACACACACACACACGGAGCAGGGGGGAGGGGACATTGATACTTGGGTTGCAGTGAGTTGCAAATTATAATTGAGAAATGAGCGGGGCTGGGACACGGGAGAGTCCATCGAAGACTCTGGTGCCCCTACTCTTCCTGAGTCTTAGAGCCTGGGGTCAGCTCCTTGGGTCCTCCCTGCCTTGGTTGCCACAGCTAGGCCATGGTCTAGGAGACCAGCCTCCCAGAGAGTGGTGGGCTGACTAAGTCCAGAGGAGACTTGGGGCTGGCTGTCACCATCGTGTCCTGGCAGAGATTTCAAGTCAGTTGCCTAGCGCCCACCCCTGACCCTGGGCGCGTTTGATTTCCCCCCACTGCTGTGTTGGGTCGCCATCACAGAAGGAATTGTCTGCACTTCCGAGGTGCATGCCTGTGATCCTAGGACTTGGGAGAGGGTTGGGTGTTCACAAGGCCAGCCTGTGCTACATGAGACCCCATTTCAAAAAAAGGGCAGGGGAGACATTTTCCTCTCACTCTTGCTTGGTGACTGTTGTCCTGCCCCCCCCCCCCCCCCCGCCATAGTTACGAGACTCAAGGCAGGATCACAAGGAAAGCCTTGTGATGTAATGGTTATAGTCCCACAGTAATGGCGAAACTCTCCCTCCCTTGACACAAGCGCCCTCCTGGTGACCCGTAGGCTCGATATGACTCCTGAATTCTAGGACTCCTTGCACTTTGTGCCAGACGATACAAACATGGGCGGAGCCTGCTCCTCTCCCTCATCCCCGTCCCCTCCCCCATCCAACACCACCCCGGGCAGGAGGACTACTAACCTGTTGGGGTTCTGACCTGCGCCCCAAAGCAGCAGCCCGATGGCTGTGACTCAGACACAAGTGTCATGTGTCCTGGTAATCAAAAGGTTGGGGGCCCTTGACACAGGACATGCTGGGGTCCCAGGTGCCCAGGGAATGGTCTGCAACAGGGTTTGGGGAGGGAACATGTTGCAGGCGATGGTGTGTCCCCCTCAGGGACTCAGTCTTCCAGAGGGAGGCTGGCAACTATGAGAGAAGCGGAGGAGGGGCTAAAAGTGTGGTGTCCGAGTCAGGGCACCCTTGGCCCACCCCTCAGGGCGGCACTGGAGGGGGGGTGTCCTGAGCTGCCACCCGGAGAGAGTGTGAATTCCTCCGACTAGCTATAGCCAGTCCTCTCACACTCCAGCACTTGCTCCTAGAACTTCCTGCTGGATGCCAAAGCTTCCAGCGTAATTTTACCCCCAAGGCCTGCTGGGTGTGTGTGAAGGGTCCCCTGAGTTGCTAGAGGGTCCTCTGTCCCCACGGCTGCATGTGGCCCCGCACCTCTCCTCAGACACAGAGCCGCGGCCTGTCTGTCGGGCAGAGGGAAGCGTGGGCCTGGATGTTGTTTTGACTGCAGAAGTCTTGGTAGAGAGCATTGTTCGAGTTGTAACCCTGAGGAGCCCCGTTGAGTTCCTGGGGACAGTGGCAGGGCTAAGCCCAGCCCTGGTCATGAGAGAGAACTGGGGGCTTTGAAAAGTACCCGGAGTGGGCTGAGGTCGGTTTCCCGTCTGCAGCCTTCACCGTTTCTTGGCTTTTGAGCAGGCAGGTCTATTTTCTTGTGGAGATGGCTTGTCTGTGACCAGGTCCTGGACGGGAGCCAAGTCTGTGCTCTGGAGAGCGAAGGCCTCTCTCTATTTGACATCTTTATTGAGGAATTTCTCAAATATAACAGAAAATGACACCGGGGGGAATTGAAACCAGGATGAGATCTTACTCAGCCCGAAATGGCCGCCTTTGGCTGTGTAATTACTTGAAATAGCAGTTCTGTTTGAAAAATATTATTCCAAACTCAGCGCGATCGGCCAGCTGAGCAATATTTAGGCTAATAGAATAAGATTCTTTTTTTTTCATCTTAAATTAGAACCAGCAGCGGGTCATTTTCCCCCCATCCCCACAAAGCAAAGCTCTCTTTTTCTGAAGCCATCCGTTCACTTAGCCAGATGTCTTCAAACTCCGTCTTTACCTTGACTTACTGAAAAATGTGTTTCTCAAGTTGCTCACAGCTGGAATTTTGGACCGCCCCCCCCCCCAGCACTTTGATCCCGGTGGAAGAGAAGTCATTTGTAGCCGCGTCCAGCAGACATGCTGATTGATTAACCAGATGGCTCTATACCAGAGAACATGGATTGAGCGCCTACTGTGTGCCTCACCTTGTGCTCAGAGACTGGGCCAGATGAGAGGTGCATTTCTGTGCATGCCCCAGGTTGCATTTATGTTTTCTCACAACATAAATTGTCCCCCACAACATCCACAGGTAGGTGCCGTTGGCAGCCTTTTTCTAGAACCTAGTTGGGTAGCAGCCCCGAGCAACAACTCTTAACAAATGAAGAGACCTGGGCTCAGGGAAATGACCTACTCAAGGTCACAAATGCCAGTAAGACGCACAGCTTAGACCAGACCCAGCAGGTGGTTTTTGTCTCTTCAAGTCTTAAGCCTGTGCCTGCCGACCACTCCTGACCCACAGCGCCCAGGAGAGCGGACCAGGTTGAGGGACAGGTCCCTGATGTGTCCTGTCAAGCACGCACCCTGTCTTGGAGCCACGAAGCCCCTTGTGTGGTCCCAGCACTGTTCTGGGGTGCCAGGTCAGGTGGGCAGTGGCGTGCCAAAAGGCCAGAGGGCACCTCCTCCCTGCACTGAGGAAGAGCTGACTGACTTACTCAGGCAGCTCCCTTGGGACTTTGTCCTGCCCCATGTGACCGTATTCAGCCCTGTTTTCCCAAAGTTCCACTGCTTCCCCAGGGCACCTAGCTCTCGAGGAATGCAGCAAGGGCCCTGCTCACCCTTGTTCCTCTCGACTTGCGCCCTCGCCCGTTGTCCATGCCTCGGGCCCTCTTACGTGTGTCTCCGCTGTTGACAAGCTGCCTATAAAGAGTTGTAGAACCGAGGATTTCCCACCTGAACAGCGCCTTCGCTGCATCGCTGTGCAGGACCCGCAGGTGCCAGGGGCCGAGAAGAATTCGATGGAAAGCCTCCAGGGCCCCGGATTGTCGAGGATGGAAGCTTGTCACCCATGGAAGAGGAAGTGCCTCTGAACTTGCTGCCCAGGGCTCAAGCATGTGTGTGTGTGAACAAAAGCTGCTCTGTGTTCCTACTGTGTACCCACCGAAGACACAAGCAGTAATGACAATCAGTACCACGAGCTCACCCTTCTGGATCCACACAGTAGGAACACAGACAGCCACGTGTGAACATACAGCTCAGCAAAGTCATTTCAGTAGGGTCAAATCCACCAAAAACAATAATAACAGCCAAACAGCCTGCTAGAAAGTGCTGGGCTCGGGGGAGCATGGCTGTGCCAGACCACTGGGTTCTGATCACATTGCTACATGAAAACCACACCATACCAAGTGGTATGAAATACCGCCATTCTCTGCCTGTGGGTTCCATGGGTCAAGAACCAAGTCAGGGATAGCCAGCCTCTGCTCCAGCATGTCTGGAGCCTCAAGTGGAAGACATGAAACTGGAGAAGACCTGATGGCCAGGAGCTGGAACCATCTGGAAGCTTCCTGGCTCGTGTCTAGTGGTGGTTGCTGGATGGAAGCCAGAATGTATATGGGCAGCCTTTCTGTCTGGGCTTTCTTGCAAGCCAGGATGCACCTCCCCTGCAGGGTGTCTGAGTCTCTGCAGAACAAGGTCAAGTGTGGGAACCCCCTCACAAACTCAAGGGAGGGTGGTTTCAGCGGTCTCCCCTGATTTAAGGGGAGCAGATGTGGGAGGGGACCCCAGGAAGAAGGAAGAAGTGTCTTGTAGAGGTCTGAGGAACTCTGCTAACAGAAGGGAGGCATAGATGAGTTTGGGGACAGGTCACTGTGTTTAGAGAATCCTAGTGTGGGAGAGGGAGGGAGGTGAGTTCCAGAGGGAGGCCGGAAGCAGTCACAGATTACTCCGGGACCCTAGAAGGGGGTGGGTTTTATGCCAAGTAACTGGGAAGCGGGAGGAGCATTTTGATCAGTAACTAACATGTTTTGATTGACATTCTAATACATATCCTTCCTGGCATCAAGTAGAGACTGTTACGGGGCTAAGGGGCAGGGTGCTTCATCAGGGAGGCCCCTATAATGGCGTGGCTGGGTGCTGGTGACTCAGTGTAGGGTGACAGTGGTGGAGCCGGTGGCTCCATTCAGAAATGCATTTCACAACAGCCAACAGGAAGTCCCAATGGCTTCAACAGAAGCAGCCAGGGAAAGCAAGGACCAAAGGGTTTGACGGTCAGTGTTGGTGTGACTCTGCCTTGTGACTTAGGCGAAGATGCCTTGGATGGGGAAGGGACCGGTAGACGTTTGTGTGGGATGGGCTGCAGGACTCACATCAGCTTGGTTGACTTCTGTTTGAGATAATCACCAGTCTTCACAGTAGAAATGGCACACAAGGTCAGATGTCTCTGGAGTCCGACCTGGGGGACGTGTGAATCACTAGCTTCAGGATAGCTTTGAATGCCAGAGATGTTGTGGATGGGTCATTTCAAAAAGATCACGTGTGTACCTGCCCTGTGCAGCCCCCTTGGATGAGAGCTCCAATACGGAGGATGACCTGTTCCTTGACCTTAGGAAGCATGGACATTCAACCTGCCTGGCTTTGGACATCCTGCCTGAGCTGATCACTGTGTGATCTTGGGCGAGTAACTTAGCTTCTCTGGGCTTCTCTCTATAAGGTGGAGCCAGTGGCCATGTTTATTTCTGAGCCCAAGAGGAGATGAGCTTTGTAAAGCACCCAGCTTGGAGCCTCCCTCGCACTCACCAGAGGCTCCCTAGATGTCAGTCATCTACTTACCATTGTCCTAGTGTGCAAAGCCAGAGCACTTTTTAAAGAACACTAGTCTGGTTTTGAGCCAGTGAAGAGGCAGTGGGCAAGCCTGGGCTGCGGGCTGTGTGCGGGGGACCTGCAGCAGAGACCCGAACCCCACATCCTACGAGGTGCTCCTGTCCGACAAACCACAGCTCGCAGGCTCCCTGTCAGACAGTCCTCCATCCTCTTGAGGGGCTGTGGGGTCACATGACCTCAGTGCGTCTCATACTGTCTAGTCTGGTCACATCCTCTTATTTCTGTCTTGTTCTGGCCCCCTGTGGGGGTGGGAACAGCTCTTCTCTGTTGTGTCCGGGTGGAGGCAAGTGTGCAAGTGACGTTGGAGGCTGTCCAGTGGCAGAGGAGGAGAAGGGCGCCGGGGAGACCTTTGCAGGGCCCAGTTGTATGTGGGGAGGAAGTCACTGGGATGCCTAGATGCTGGGGGTGGGGACGGCCATCATGGCTGCTCCCTGAGCTGGGCTGGGTGTGTGATGAAAGGACTACCAGCCCCTCTGGGAAGACAGCTGGAGTCAACACTGCTCCTCCGAACCCCACGGAAGGTTCCAGTCGTCTCTATTTGTTTTCATCCTCCAGCAGCTCGAAAAGTGTTTCTCGCTGGGGGAAAAAATGTTGACCATCTTAATGTAAAAACTAAACATCCTGGGCCAGCCCTGTCTCCTCTGCCAAAGCAGCGGTGTTTCTGAGGTAAAGGGAAGAACTTTTCCCTGCTCCCTGTGCCCCCCCCCCCCCCCGGTGCCGCCACGCGCCTGCCTGCTCACTGTGGCCCATGCTGAGGTGATTGGAAGGAAACCCTGGGCTGTGTTAGCTGTTGGAGCTCACGTCCGTCCGTCAGTCTGCTTCTCTCAGCTTTTTACAACTGTTCCGTTTGGCTTCAGTTTTTGCTGAGACAGGATCTCACGTAGCCCAGCCTGGACTTGAACTTGCTCTGTATGGGGGGACTGGCCCTGAACCCCTGATCCTGCTGATTCTGCCTCTAGTGCGCTGGGATTACAGGCATGCTCCAGCACCGCAGGTTTGCATCTGTTAATTTGATAGAAATTCCTTGGCCCGAGAAAAAGAAACACGTGCTGGATTGCCCCATCGCTGCAAAAATGGGAAGCAGGTGTGGGGAAGTGGAATGGTTCCAAGCTGGGGGGTAGGGGCTCCCCTCCCCTTCTCCAGGGTCAGCCAAGAAGTGGGGTGAGCTTCTTTGAGAAGAGCCCAAGCCAGCACTGAGGGAGAAAGGACCGTGGGCTAAGAGTCCGGCGCTGGGGGCTGCTGCCTCCCTGGAGGATGCTGGGACACTGTCCGTAAGCCTCAGCTTCCACATGGTATGTGAGATTAAGTGAACGGGATTCAGCCAGTAGTTTTCAGACTTTGTGGGCTTGTGTGGACAGCATCAGAATTCCTGTTCTTCGGAGATCATGCTGGGGTCACGCTGCTCTGGCTAAGATGGGAAGCCAGATTTGGGAAGCCATCCATTCACCCCACAAGGTTCCTGGAGCCTCGGGAACAGGCTGGGACCTCCTGATCAGGCTGCTTCTCCCTCCAGATCCGTGAGTTAGCCTCAGGGAGAGTAGCCAAGCTCCTTCCTCTGCCCTCCTTATCTCGGGAGACAACCGCTGCCTTCCTCGGGACTCCAGCACCTGGAGTGACTTTCAGTCCCCTAACCAGCTTCCCTCCTGCTCGCCAGGCTGGGTCTGTGCTCCCTGCTGCCGGAATGCCTTGCCCTCTGCCTCCTAGTTAAGCCTGCTTGGCTCACCCACACATACACAGTCGGTCCTCCGGCCATGGCAAGGGACAGCCCCAGAGCAGTCTTTCCCGATGGCACGCTTTCTGTGGCATCCTGTTGAGGCGGCCTTGAGAGTCCAGGCGTGGGTCATCATCCTACGTCCCTGAGGTCCCAGAGGGCTGTGCTCCAAATCGACCTGGATGTCCACCCAGGCCTGTGCAGGGTCTTGTGTAAGACAGGGGTAAGAGGGGGCCATGGGAAGGAGGGCACCTGACAGCGGTGAGTGTGCAGACCTGACAGCGGTGAGTGTGCAGACCTGACAGCTGTGAGTGTGCAGACCTGACAGTGGTGAGTGTGCACACCTGACAGTGGTGAGTGTGCAGACCCGACAGTGGTGAGTGTGCACACCTGACAGCGGTGAGTGTGAACACCTGACAGTGGTGAGTGTGCATACCTTACAGCTGTGAGTGTGAACACCTGACAGCGGTGAGTGTGAACACCTGACAGCGGTGAGTGTGCAGACCCGACAGTGGTGAGTGTGCACTCCTGACAGTGGTGAGTGTGCAGACCTGACAGCGGTGAGTGTGCAGACCTGACAGTGGTGAGTGTGCACACCTGACAGCGGTGAGTGTGCAGACCTGACAGCGGTGAGTGTGCACACCTGACAGTGGTGAGTGTGCACACCTGACAGTGGTGAGTGTGCAGACCCGACAGCGGTGAGTGTGCAGACCTGACAGCGGTGAGTGTGCAGACCTGACAGTGGTGAGTGCAGACCTGACAGCGATGTGTGCAGACCTGACAGTGGTAAGTGTGCAGACCTGACAGCAGTGAGTGTGCACACCTGACAGTGGTGAGTGTGCAGACCCAACAGTGGTGAGTGTGCACACCTGACAGTGGTGAGTGTGCACACCTGACAGTGGTAAGTGTGTATACCTGACAGCGGTGAGTGTGCAGACCTGACAGCTGTGAGTGTGCACACCTGACAGCGGTGAGTGTGCAGACCTGACAGCTGTGAGTGTGCAGACCTGACAGCGGTGAGTGTGAACACCTGACAGCTGTGAGTGTGCACACCTGACAGTGGTGAGTGTGCACACCTGACAGCGGTAAGTGTGTATACCTGACAGCTGTGAGTGTGCACACCTGACAGTGGTGAGTGTGCAGACCCAACAGTGGTGAGTGTGCAGACCCGACAGCAGTGAGAGTGCAGACCCAACAGTTGTGAGTGTGTACACCTGACAGTAGTGAGTGTGCAGACCTGACAGTGGTAGTGTGCAGACCTGACAGCTGTGAGTGTGCACACCTGACAGTAGTGAGTGTGCACACCTGACAGCTGTGAGTGTGCACACCTGACAGTGGTGAGTGTGCATCCTGACAGTAGTGAGTGTGCAGACACAACAGTGGTGAGTGTGCAGACCTGACAGCTGTGAGTGTGCACACCTGACAGTAGTGAGTGTGTACACCTGACAGTGGTGAGTGTGCAGACCCGACAGCTGTGAGTGTGCAGACCCGACAGCTGTGAGTGTGCAGACCCGACAGCTGTGAGTGTGCAGACCCGACAGCTGTGAGTGTGCAGACCCGACAGCTGTGAGTGTGCACACCCGACAGCAGTGAGTGTGTACACCTGACAGTGGTGAGTGTGCAGACCCGACAGTGGTGAGTGCACACCTGACAGCGGTGAGTGCGCACACCTGTCACTGGCACAGAGCGCCCCGCACACATCAAAGTGCACAGGTCCAGTGGGAAGGCGTCTCACCGGCTGGAGCCGCGGTGACTCAGAATCCACCCGCACCGCGTCTCTGCTCCCGATGCCTAGAGAACGCCCCTGGAAGTCAGGCGCCCTGGGCCCTTACTCCTGAATCCCTTCCCAGCCCGCGTGGGAGAGGCCAGTTCTGTGCCTCAGTTTCTTCTGGAAAGGTGGTGTGGTGACGGAACCGGGAGAGGACCCTGGGAATGAAGCATGTTGTTGTGTGTGGAGGCACGTTCTATGGAGGAGCGGTCTGTGTAGTGAACATGGTCTGTAAAAGGTGTGGTCTGAAGAAGTGGGGTCTAGATACACGAGTGGTCTGTGGAGACATGTCTGTGAGGGGGTGGTCTGTATGAGAACGTCATGATTTGTGTTAGCGTGTGTTCGGGGAGTGGTTTGGTGCAGGTGTGGTCAGGGGAGTGGTTTTGTGGGTGTGGTCAGGGAGTGGTCTGTGTGGGTGTGGTCGGGGCATGGTTTATGGGTGTGGTTTGTGTGGGTGTGGTCATGTGTGGTCTGTATGGTGTGGTCGGGCGTGGTCTGTGGGTGTGTTTTGCGTGGGTGTGGTCAGGGGCGTGGTCTGTATGGGTGTGGTCGGGCGTGGTCTGTGGTGTGGTTTGTGTGGGTGTGGTCGGGAGTGGTTTATGTGGGTGTGGTTTGTGTGGGTGTAGTTGGGCGTGGTTCTGTGGGTGTGTTTGTGTGGGTGTGGTCAGGCGTGGTGTGTGGGTGTGGTCAGGGAGTGGTCTGTGTGGGTGTGGTCGGGGTGTGGTTTGTGTGGGTGTGGTCAGGGAGTGGTCTGTGGGTGTGTTTTGGTGGGTGTGGTCAGGGCGTGGTGTGTGGTGTGGTCAGGGAGTGGTCTGTGTGGGTGTGGTCGGGGTGGTTTGTGTGGGTGTGGTCAGGGAGTGGTCTGTGTGGGTGTGTTTTGGTGGGTGTGGTTGGGGCGTGGTTTCTGTGGGTGTGGTTTTGTGTGGGTGTGGTCAGGGAGTGGTCTGTGGGTGTGGTTTTGTGTGGGGTGGTGATGGGTGTGGTCGGGGAGTGGTCTGTGTGGGTGTGGTGTGTGGGGAAGTAGTTTGTGGGGTGTGGCTTGTGGGGTGGGTACTGTCTGTGGAAGCCAACTGTGGTCTGTGGAGAAACAGCAGATGTGCGGTGCATAGGCCTTCTGCTCCTTCCCCCTCCTTCAGCCAGCGGTCAAGTCAGGACTTGGTCGTGCAGGACAAGTGAATGGTCAGAGCAGCCCTTTGCCCTGGGCTGAGGTCTGTTGTCGCTCCGCCCCACACCAGCCCCATCGTTAGCAAGTCTCTGGTGGCTTGGGGAAGAAGCCCAGCTCTGTCCCAGAGCAGAGACTCCATAACAGAGAGTCCATAAACAGCAGAGTAAACACAGGCCATGGACAGAGGGCAGCCGGCAAGTCAGACGCTTGTCCTCCCCATGTTCCGTTTGCAGCCCCGGTGCCGAGAGCTCAGGCAGAACCCTGGGGAATAAACAATAAATAAGTGTCTTGTGAAAACTCTTTAAAAATATCCTGCCTCCAAATCATAGGCCGAGACCCAGCTCTGAGTTGTGCCCCTAAAAGGGACATTGGCAACAAATGAGGGTGTCCCAGTCTCTCACCCACACCTCTGCCAACACTCTTGCTTATCCTGGATTGACTGGACGTCTTGGGTAGCATCTTGGGTCACCCAAACATAACCAGGGCCAGGCTGTGTCTGGGAAGACGATGCAGCCGCTCCTGCCCTGGCACAGCAGAACAGGGCCCTGGCTGTTTCTGATGGCCATCAGCCAGCCCGTACATCCGCCTGCCCAGCAACCCTCCCCCTTCCCCACCTCATCCCAACCACATGCAACTAGAAATAGGTGTCTGGCAGGGACACCCTGTGCCCACTGGCGGTCTCCATTTGTGGAGTGGACCGTGGGCGTGGCTGCATAGTCTGAGGTCCTTCATCACCTCCCAAGTGCGGCTTCAACAAGGACAGGATTCTGCAGGCCACCTTGTCACCACCACCACCACCACCACCACCACCACCACCACCACCGCTGGCCCATCTGCTGGCTGCCCAGGGATCGGTCACCAGCAGAAGCACTTAAGACCGACTGTTGGGTCTTCCACATAGAATATGCAGGGGCTGGATTCCCAGTGGCAGCTCCATGGTGAGAAAGCCTGGCCCGCCCGATGGAAACAGGAGTCCCAGGAGGTCCTACCTGCCACACCAGCCCTTACTTTTCTTGCCTAAGCATCCAGCAAACTAAACGTTAAGCTGTCCCCAAGCTCCCCTTGTCCCTGCCTGGAAGCCCTCGTCCCTTGCTGGCCCAGGTATTCTAGTCCCCAACTGCCCAGGTCTCTGCCCTAGCCTCCCTGCAGAGTGACTGGCTGCCATACACCCCCCCCCCCCCAGCCTGCATAGAAAAGTCGTCCTCGCCCCGAAATTGAGTTACAAGTGTCTGTTTACTTATCCCTCTTCCACATGTGGGATAATTCTACTGAAACTTCCAGAGAAATCAGAAGCAAAGTCAGAGGACATTTGCCCTGGCCACCCTATTCTAAGGTCATGTCCAGACTTGTCTGGACATAGACATAACTTTATGGTTATAAGCATTGCATTGATGTTTATATGCTCCCCACTCCAATGTCAGAACCCTCCTCAACACTAATACATAATTGTGTCGCCAAGAAGAGGGAATGTAATCAAGGCCCAGGATGTGGGGAGCTGGTAGCCAGCTGGTAAGACTGCTGCTGTGACACTCGGCTTCGAACAACAATGTACCTGGGGGAAATGACTTGTAACGTGGCAAAGCCCTCTCTGCCCATGTAGGCTCCCTGCATGCCCATGTCTGCCAGTCAGTTGGTTCTGGGGTTAGATAATGACTTCCAATATGGCGTCCTCTGTGTAATCAGTGCTAGGGGTGGGTAGTCCAGTGCTTTTTGATAATTGCCCATCCTGCTTGGAAGGAGTATAGATAGGGTCCAGGTATGGGGTGGAAAGAGGAGAAAAAAGAGTTTTGTTTTTGTTTTTGTTTTGAGACAGGGTTTCTCTGTGTAGCTTTGTCTTTCCTGAAACTAGCTCTGTAGCCCAGGCTGGCCTTGAACGCACAGAGATCCGCCTGTCTCTGCCTCCCAAGTGCTGGGATTAAAGGCGTGCGCCACCACCACCTAGCAAAGAAAGAGTCTTTTAAGAGATGGGAAACACACACACAAAGCATAGAGGCAGGAAGCCCAGGCAGGTGGAGAGTGGACTCCGGGTAGACACCTGTGAACCACAGGAGCCAGGTGCACCAGTGCCTTGCCAGAGACTGCAGGTGTCTCCAGAGCTGGGAGGGACCATCAGGGCCATGGGCAGACACTGCGTCTTAGTTAGGGTTTCTATTGCTGTAAAGAGACACCATGACCACAGCAACTCTTATAAAGAAATATTTAATTGTGGTGGCATGCTTACATTTCAGAGATTTAGTCCGTTATCGCCAGAAGCAAGACAGCAGGCAGGCAGACATGGTGCTGGAGAAGGAGCTGAGAGTCCTTACATCTTGACCCACAGGCAATAGGAAGTGGTCTGGTTGACTGGGTGTGGCTTGGGCAAAGGAGACCTCAAATCCCACACCCACTGTGACACACTTCCTCCAACAAGGCCACACCTCCTAGTAGCGCCACTCCCCATGGGGCCATTTTCTTTCAAACCACCACACACTGAGTGCACCACAGACTCACAGCTTGTCCTGCCATGACACCCAGGGCTGAGCCATCTAGCCCACCTACTGCTGTGGTACCCGCCCCCCACCTTCTTCACCCCTTCCCCACACACAAGACATTCACCGCATCCCACCCCCGAAGGTGCCTTTGCCCTCACTGGCCCCAGGCCATCTCAGAGAGAGGCTCAGAGGCTCTGGGCTGGCCCATCTCCTCTCCCAGCACACTCCCGGCCCGCCTCCACAGCCCTTCTGTGGTGTCAGGCTTTACATCCCTGTGACAAGATGTCTGATGTAAACAATTTAAGGTGGGGGGTGGGGGTGATCTCCTGGCTCCGGGGGGATGGATTCATCGTCCTTGACTGTCCTGACCCCGGGCCTGCTGCCTTCTCAAGTGTGTTGACCAATGAGACAAAGCCAGCACATGGTCCTGGTGGTCATCAACTGCTCCACCCCCAAAGCTGACCGTAAGGGGTGCGGAGTGTAGGGAAGACTACTCAGGCGGGCAAGCCAGTTAGAGGGCCAGTATGGGACATGTATGGGGCAGAAGGCTGAGCCGTATGACGGGGCGTGGGCCGCCGTGGTCCTCTCTCACAGAGGCCTCTGGGATGGAGCTGCGCAAGGAGAGGAAGCTAGAAAGTAGGAGAAGGAGGGGCTTGGAATACAAGCGTGAGGACTTGCGTTTGGGTCCTTAGAAACCACGAGAAAGGCACAGCTCTGGGCAGAGACAGGAGGGTCCCTGGGACTTCCTGACCAGCAGCAAGGCTAGCCAACTGGAAAAGTCCAGACTTAGTGAGAGACCCTGTCTGAGTTGAGAAAGACACCCAGTGTTGACCTCTGGCATACACACACACACACACACACACACACACATACATACACACACACACACACACACACACACACACGAGCCCACATGCACTCCCACCTACGCACACATATGCACGTACACACACATACCAAAAGAAAGGAAAGACAGCCCTGAACCCCATAGCAGTCTGCTAAAGGAAATGTCCTGCCCTGCCCTGCGCCGAGAGCTTGAGGAGGTTGGACCTGCCAAGTGCTGCAGCCAGAATTCTGGCCTAGAGATCCCCAATGCAAATAATGATAAGGTTGAAACTGGCTGACATCAGGCGGCATGGGCTGGCCGGAGGGACTGTGTCAGCTCATGTCTGTGGGGGTGTCAGGGCGATTCCGGGCCTACTCCGCTCTACAATTCTCTTGGGAGAAGAGAAAGGCTTCCGGCAGGCACACCACAGAGGTCATTGCTCCCATCTGGGGCCCTTGCAGGCCTCTCCCTCAGGCCCTGCCGGACCCTGAGCTTCCCCCACCCCACCTCTCCTCCCAGAGTTCTGTTTCCATGCCTTGTTTGTTTGGTTGGCTCCCTCCCCCTCGCCAGCCCTCCATTCTTATCCTCATCAAAAGAAATTTTAAAAAACCCAAGTGCCTCCCACAGATGTCCGGCCAAGGTCACATGCACAGCTGTGCTGTGTGGGGCCCGTGGGGAGGGGGGTTCTGTTCCTGTCCCTGCCCTATCACCCATGTGTGGACTGCGGGCAGGCTGCTGGCTGGGGAGCCTCCTGTCAAGGGGCTAGTGCCCCGGTGAGGCAGAGTCCCATCTCACCCCACCGAACTGAGAAGTTACTGGGAGAGCTGATCCTAGCACACATGAGGGCCAGTTTTCATTGTAAACTTGACCCGATCTAGAATGAGCTGGAAGAGTCTCCATGAGAGATTGACTAGAGCAGGGTGGCCTGTAGGCTTGTCCATAGGGGGTTTCTTGACTGATATTCATTGATATAGGAAGACCCAGTCTAAATGTGGGTGGAACCATTCCCTGGTCTGGGTCCTAAAGAGCATGAAAGAGAAGGTGGGCTGAGAACCTGTATCCATACATGTATTCTCTGTGCTCCTGACTGTGGATGTGACGCAGCCAGCCCCATCAAGCTTCTGCCCTGCAATGCCCCGCCATGATGGACTATAACCCAGAACCATGGGCAGAAATAAACCGGCTCACACCTAGGTTGCTTGTTGCCCCAGATATTTTACCCCAGCAACTGGACAGGAAGCTAAGATACCAGTGGGTGTGGCCAGCCTGGAGTTGGCAGGCAGAGGGCCAGGCTGGCGAGCATGTGGACAGAGTGGTCACCATAGACTTTGGGACCAGGAAAAGGGAAACCTGTTTGTGGGCTTCAGGAAGTAGGTAACTTGGTCTGGGATAGCTCAGTGTTGAAGGTCATTTCTGTCCTTTGAGAGGACCCGAGTTCGAGTCTCAGCACCTATATCAGGTAGTTCACAACCACCTGTAACTACAGCTCAGGGGGTGCAGTACTACCTTCTGGATTCCATGGCCACCTACACTCACACATGTGTATACTCATAATCAGACATATAGAATTTAAAATAAAAATAAACTGGGTGTGGTAATGCATGCCTTTAGTCTCCGCATTCAGAAAGCAGAGGCAAGTAGATCTCTGTAAGTTCAAGGCCAGCCTGGTCTACAGAGCTAGTTCTAGGACAGCCAAGGCGACAACAAAGAAACCCTGTCTCAAAAAACAAAAATTAAATTAAATTAAAACTGGGGGGAAAGTTAGATACAGGGCTGGTAAGATAAGGGTGTTTGCTACCCAGACTGAGGAGCTGAATTCAATCCCCAAAACTTGCATGATAGGAAAGAACCAATTCCCACAAGCTCTGACTTCCACATACCTGCCATGGCATAACCCCCATCTCCATCCACTAAATAAATGAACAAATGTAAAATAAAATTAGATACAGATTTATCATATTGTCTAGTAATGCTACTCCTTAGCATATATTGATGTGAATTAAAACATGTCCACCCAAAAACCTATATGTGAATATCCACAGTATAATTCATAATTGCATCAAAGTTGAAACAACCCTAATGTCCATTAATTGGTGAATAAACAAAATCATGGCAGGTATATAGACATAGGAATATTACTCAGTCATAAAATAGGTTGAAACTTCTAATACATGCTACACAACACTGGCAAAGCTTAAAAAGACTATGTTATGTAAAAGAAGGCAGACACAAAAGGACAAATCATATGTTATTCCGTCAATGTGAAATGTCTAGGCAGGGTAACTACATATAGAGACTGAATGGACTTGTGGTTGGCAGGGGTGGGGGGGGACTGGGATTCATTATAAAGGGACACATCGCTATTGTTTGGTGGGAAAGACATGTTTTAGAATTAGTAGTGACGGTTACACGATGAAGTAAGTGTGCCTTAAAAAAGGCCAAGGTACATCCAAGGTGTGAATTGCATCTCCATTATGAAAAGCAACTGTGGACGTGAAACATCGGGAGAGCACTGTCCCACACACTGCGAGCAGACCAGCAGACCAGCAGACCAGCAGACCACACGCACAGTTCCGCCCCTTGGTTCTGGTCAGCATTAAGCGCAGCCATAAGCTGACCTCCCGCCCCCCAAGAGCAGTCCTGGGAGACGATCGGGCCAAAGCTAAGTCAGGAGAGAGGCAGTTTAGGAACTCCTTTGCTCAGAGACGAGCAAACCAGGCAGGCCGAGCCCTCCTCCCTTCTCCCGTGTCTTCTTGTCACTTTTCCAGTTTGGAAGGGACTTGGCTGTCCGGCATGCTGTGCCTGCGATCCCCAGAGACTCAAGGCACTCCCTGAGTGTGTCTAGCATGGCTCGTGTTGTTGGTAGCCGCGTGGGCCAGATCTGGTGCTGAGGGCTTTGGCTCTGTACTCTGTCTACCCCACCACCCCACACCCCAACAGTTCAGCACTATTACCATCCCTGCCTTACAGAGAAGGAAACCCGGGCCTTGAATGGCTCAGCGGCCTGAGGTCAGAGCAGGCCCTAGCTGCCTTGTGCCCCATCTGGTGTGGCCTGTGGGAAAAGATCCAGACCCCATAGGCAGTGACCACAGGGTCACGGGCAGTTCTAAGGGGGAGTAGTTGAAGGCCTGAGCTAAGCTGCAAATCTGTGTCCTTGGCGACACAGAACCCTGGGGGAGCCTGGGTTAGCAGCTGAGTTCGGAAGGCAGGATCCTGAGGAGGAGCAGTGCCGGGTTGCAGGTAGCTCCAGCAGAGCCTGGCCCTCCCGGGCTGGCTTGGGGGTGAACTAACAGTAGGCTTGCTGGTCTAGAGAGCCAAGCTCCACACAGGCCTCGCTCAGTCCTGAGTACAGACTTGGGCCCAGCCCAAGAGGCCGGATGCTGCCGCCCTGCAGGGGACCCAGGAGTCGCAGGAGAAGGCTTCAGGTGACACCCAGACAGGTCCTCGGTGACCCGAGTATCCCTCCTGCTAGCCGAGCTGGAGATCTCGGCAGTTCAGGAGTGTCCGGATTCTGTCAGAACTCAGGCCCCAGATCTCTAAGACCCGTGTGTGTCTTACCCGAAATCGAATCCATCTGGCTCTTGTTTATTTACACTTAACTCATCAAATGCAATTTTGCAAGAGTCATTCCATAGCCAAGAGGCATTTCTGCCTCAGCTGCCCTTCAGAGGGGAGTGTGTGTGTGTGGGGAGGGGGGGGGGCATTGCTTCTGCCGGGACCGGGTGGCCGAGCTCCGTGGTGGAGGTTGAGCCTGGCTCCACCAATGAGCCTGAGCTTTGGTTCCCACCCACGGGATACGGGACGCTGCTGGAGCCTGTTGCAAGACCTGACACACAGTGGATTCTGGTCAGCCACAGAAACATGGGCGGGGTCCACTCAAAACACAGAGTCTCTGTGTCAAATTGCGAGCGTTCATAGGAAACACAAAGCAGCTGAAGCAGGATCAGGGCGTCGTGTTCAGTTATTAATAACTGCAAACTCGGGCTCCTCATCCAGAAGAGGACAAACAGCCCACTATTAATAAAAACAAACAGCCCCACCTGGGGCCAAGCAGCGGCCCTTGAGGGCAAACCGCAGACCTCTTGCAGACGGACGCCCTCCAGAAGCCTAGGGCCTGGCCTCAGAGACCCTTCCTGTGGGGAGACAACCGCAGCAAGTGGGCCCCAGCCCTGACATGACCCCTCAGGGCTGGTGGGAACAGGGTAGTGTCCGCAGAGCCAAGCTGGGCAGGAGTCGTAGCTGAGGGCTGCCTGTTCCCGTGCTAGTACCAGACCTGTGTCTGTACCGGGCAGTGACCCCGGAGACTCGGCGAGGCTCTGTCATGGCTACCATGTCCTGTCAAAGCTGGAGTCCCCGGTGGCCACACCCTTGAGGGGTGCTTCACGGGGAAGCTGGAAGATGTGAGACACAGAGTATACATCTAGGGGACACTGAGGTCTAAGATGGGCTGTGTCGTAGGAGCTGGAGCGATAGACGGACTTGGTGTGGAGGACAAATTGGCAGCCCTAGTGACTGTTGGGGTGGGAGGGAGACAAAAAAAAAATTGCTAGGAAACAGGGTGCTTCTCAGGCCTGGATGGCCAGGTGAGGCTCAGGCCAGACTGAGCTGAGGTGAGGTCTTCTGTGACCTTGGGTACCCGGGCGTTCCTAGGCTCCAGCACTCTCCGCTGCCACTGGCCACTGCCTTTGACTGAAGGAACAACTACCAGACAGTATTCCTACTGAGGGTCGCCTTGCGGACCACCCGAGGCCCAGCTCCCCCCCCCATTTGTTGTCTAGCACCTCAGCTAGCCAAAAGAAAGGGGGGCTCCTGCAGACGTGCACTGTATGTTGAAGGAGGGGACTTGTTCACCCCACAGAGGTGGTCTCGGCATCCCTCCCCAAGCTGGGCCTTCAGCATAAGGCGTGTGTCCTCCAGCCCTGCCACCGCCTGGTTTCAGGGTCTCCTCCAGAGCTTCCTAGAATCTGCTTCATAGCTTAGTTCCAGTGCCCAGGGGTTCCCTGCCTTCTGGGAAGCCCCGCTGTGGTTATAAAGGAAGATGGAAGAGTGTCAGCGTTCAGAAGCAAGATGGCCCCACCTCTATCCTAGCTCTTCCAAGACCCCTGAGCCTGGGGTGGAGAAGGCCCCTCAGGGTCTACCTGCACACAGGTTCAGTCTTGCTGATACCTTAAGGATTGTCAAGCTACTCTGAGGATGTCTCTAAGAGGGTCACTCTGCTGGCTGGACTGTGAGTCCAGCAGAACCGATGTTTTTTGGGAGCCTTGTAGAGTCATGAGCCAGCTCAGGACACACCTCCATGCGGAGGGCTTAGCTTTCCTGGCTGCCTGAGTCAGCACGCAGGACCTAGCCAGTTACTATCCTTGGGGGCTTCCAGAACTCTCCTCCTGCTGCCGTACTCACAGTCCCTTCCCTATGTGCCCGGCCCTGCCAATCCTCCAGCCTCAGGTCACTCATCAACTCGTGCCCACAGCCCAGGGTTTACACCACCTCCTCCAGGAAGCTTGCCATCCCTGTTTCCTGATCCAAAACCCCAAGTGGCATTCATTCTCAGTGTCTATGGATGCAGAAGGGCAAAGGCTTGGGTCTGAGGAGACGAGGCTGTCCCCGGAGAAGGGTATAAGTGTGTGTGAATGGGGCACATTCTGATCGTAGAAGAAGCAGGCTCTTGGAAAATGGCATAGAGAGCCTGCCCAAGTCCCCCTGGATGCCTGGTGTCTTAGTTCGGGTTTCTATTGCTGTAAGAGACTCTTATAAAGAAAAATTTCAAGCATTTCATTGGGATGGCTTACATTTTCAGAGGTTCAGTCCATTGTCATTATGGGGGACATGGTGGCATGCAGGCAGACATGGTACTGAAGAGGTAGCTGAGAGTTCTATATCTTGAAGGCAACAGGAAGTGGTCTGAGACACTGGGTCATATATAAGACCTCAAAGCCCGCCCCCACAGTGACATACTTCCTTCAAAAAGACCACACCTCCTCCAACAAGGCCACACTTCCTAAGAGTGCCACTCCCTTTGGGGGGGGCATTTTCTTTCAAACCACCACACCTGGTGAGCCAAGATAGCATTCCCCTGCAGCAGCAGCAGCGAGCCTCCCTCTGAAAGTGAGCTGTGATATCACCCCTAGTGTGATATCTCACCCTAGACTGCCAGGTATGGCCTCCTGCCCTGCCACCCTAGGCCCTCCTCTGGTGAAGGAGATACAGGCTTTTTCCCACCCATGGCAGGGACGGCACAGCGAAACCTGTGGTCTAGGCAAAGGGATGGAGTGGAAACTTAAGGCCTCCAGAGCTGGGAGACCTGGAAGGAGGCACTAAGGTGACAAGGAGGAACAGGGAACTGCCCTCTGCCCCGTGGACCCCTGACTGAGTGGTTCTCACTGACTGGAGAACACTCTGCATCCTTTGGGCTTTGAGAAAGTCTCTATCTCTCTTCTAAGAACCAGAAGTAATAGGAGCCAGATGCCGGGGGAAAAGGGCTCCTGAGTGGATCTAGTGAGCAGTGTCCGAGCTGGAGCTGAAACTAGCATGAGGCATCCTTCTGTGCAGTGACAGGGCATCGTGTTGCCTCTGACTGTTGAGGGAGTTCCCCACAGGACCAAACACACAGTCCATCAGTAAGAACAATCATGATTCCACAGAGAGAGAGAGGAAAACTTGTACCCCGCTGTTCCAAGGGGCTTCCTGAAAGACACTCTGCGGTCCAGCCACACTTCCTGGAGACAAGGCCCAGTACTGACCACACACTGAGGAAAAAGCAGAGCAGACCTCAGGGAGCACAATGCCTGGTATGGACTCCCTTCTGCCCTGAAGGCACCTCTCATAAAAGGATGCACCCTGTGCTGGGTCACAGTGTGCCGGCTAACTCCAGGGAACAGCCAAGGGGCTGTTTCTCCATGGTGCTCTGCCAGGTGACCCCCATCTGGCCTAGGTGGTAGGCAGACTTCCTGTGATCACAACTACACCCGCTGATCATTCTCCAGCCCCCATGAGTCCTCTTCGAGAGCTTGAGATGCAGAGTGTCTATGGAAGAGGTCGTGAGTGTGGCCGCAGGCTGTACAGGGACCCAGCGTCCCCAGGACTTTCCACCCGACTTGGGTAGGATGTGAGGCCCTGTTTGGACGCAGTGGAGAAGGGTGCCGAGGGACAGCTCTCTTTTCCCGCCTGCTTAATCTTGGGGTTTTATCATTTGGGAGAAGGGAAAGACATGTTTACATGGCCTTGCATTTGTTTCAAATTATTCATCGGGGTTGGCGAGCCATTGTTCCCCGCTAATGTAAACAGCCGTGTCCCAACAGCACCGCCACCCCGCCAGATCACTGAGGGCCTGTGGATGCCTTATGTCAACTGCCCTGGTTCCTAGCTTTTGGTGAGGTGCGGAGCTGGGTCAGGCCAGATGGCTGCAGATGGGTGGCATCCAGGCCAAGGCAGCATTTCTGCCCCATTGAAGCCCGCGCTGGAGGGTCCCTATCCGCTTTGTCTGTCTTACGATGGAGACTTTGCGTGGACTGGCGTCTGGGAACCGGAAGAGAGGCAGTAGTGGAGGACAGAGGGCCAGGGGCAGAGCTCGTGGTCCGCTGTGTCCGAAGACGCAGGCGCAGGTGCCTGCCTTTCTCTGTGCAGTGGGGTCAAGGACAGGACTCACCCTGCTAGTGCATCATGCCTTCTGAGTCTCAGGAGTGTGTGTTTAAGTTGACCCAGACTCAAGCTCGGGAGAGAGCGGGTTCTTCGTAACCAGTCTGAACACGTTTGGGGCACAACCAGCCAAGCCACGTGTCTGAGGGCTCTTGTTCTGGGGCTCTGCCTTCCCTCTGACCTCCTGTGTGGACCACTCAGATCACTTTGGCCCCCTCTGAGTGTCAGAGTCCCAGCGATGAAATGCACTTAGTAACACACCCTATCACATGAGCTGCTGAGGCCCCTCGGTTCACAGAAAGCGCCCAGGATGCTGGCTCTCTGTTGCTCAGGTAACCAGGCAGTGCCCGGTGCAGACCCACAGGCTAGAGACAGACTCCTGCAGCATGGAGGAGAGGTAGCAGCCCCGTGCACTTTGGGGGTTCCCTACGCAAAGGTACTGGTAGCACTGGGCCGGGAGGGAGCCATCAACAAGACTGTGAAGGCTGTTCAAAGAACTAGTAATACCCCTCCACACACCCCCACTTCCCCCACCCCGCCCTCCCCCTAAAGCGCCCTCCCCCCCCCTGCACCTCCCAGTTGAGCCTCTGGTCCCGCGGCTCCTCTCAGCAAGAGCCACCTTTACATGTGAGCTGGAACCTTCAGTGGCTTTTAGAGTTGAGAGCTCTGTTTGCCTCCTCCGACAGCCACACGGCTGACATTTGAGCTTGCCAGAGAATAATGATGCTCCACGCTGTGGGCCTCAAAGGCGGCCGCGCGGTCTCCTGGGTGGTAAAGTGGTCTGCCGTCCTCGAGCCTAAATAGGACCCAGCTGACAGCCCTGTAGAGCCAAGCTGTCCCCGGTTCAGAGCAGGTCACCCGCCGCCCTCTACCTTTGGCCTCACATCTTTTTGGTCTCAATGGCAAAAGATGTCAGTGTGAAGGAGCGTAGGAAATGTTCAGTGCCAAAGCGTATGTGCACGTACGCATGAAAAGGACGTGTGTGTGTGTGTGTGTGTGTGTGTGTGTGTGTGTGTGTGTGTGTGTCTCGGAGGCTGGGGATTGGCTGGGCACAGCCAGTAGCTCCATGCACACATTGCTTTGTGGTTTTATGTATTTGCCTATTAAAATGACAATACGGCCATGGAACATTAAGGTTTAAGAAGCCCTTCTTTCATTAAACAAACCGACAGCGTAGGGGGTTATGACTCCGGTAATTGAAACATGCTGTTCTGCTCAGGACCAGAGTTCCATAAAGGCCCTTTCAGCCAGTCACACCCTCGTGCCAGCAGCCTCTGGTCAGAAGTGAGCGTCGGCCCTGAGCCGGTGCCTCCCGCCGAGTGGGAAAGACCTCTTGGCAGCCTTCCCCGGCAGTCCTGGCAGCCAGAGGTCAGGGGCTTTTCAAATCTGCCCCTACCCTCCAGGCTTTTGAAATCAATCTGCCAAGCTGTAGACCTTCAGGGTGGCGCAGGCTGCCCTGGCCTCCGGCCTCCGGCCCCCCCTCAGGGCTCCAGGGTCTTATGTTGCCAGCTGTAAACCGTAGGTGGGTTGATGAAGTCGGGGCTGTGGTTAGCCAAGCTCCGTGTGTTAGGGAGACACTTCAGTCTGCACTGTCATCCTGGGTAGAAGAGTCCAGTGGTGGCAGAGGAGAGGCCAGGCTTGGGAGTCGATGTGCCGGGTCTAAAGTCTACCCCTGTCACTTTCCATGTAGCCTGGCGCCCGGAATTCAGGTTCCTCGTCTATAAATGGGCTAACACTTAAATCTGATGGGGTTGGTGCAAGGACCAGAGTTAACATAGGAAAGGGCTTAGAACAGTCACAACCCTCCAGGCCTTGTAACTGACTACTTCTGTGGAGTTCCACTGTTGGAAGATTACCATGGAACACCATGCAGTATGCCTGTGGAGTACTATGAAATACCTCTGGAATACCCTCATGTAGCACCATCATAGCATGCTACCATGGAGTAGCCCCATGCATCATCTCCAGAGTATATGCCATGGAGTACCCTCATCATAGCATGATGCCATGGAGTACCCTCATCATAGCAGGATGCCATGGAGTACCCCACATCATAGCAGGATGCCATGGAGTGCCCCCATAATAGCAGGATGCCATGGAGTACCCCATCATAGCATGATGCCATGGAGTACCCCCATCATAGCTTGATGCCATGGAGTACCCTCCTGCAATACCATCATAGCATGATGCCATGGAGTACCCTCATCATAGCAGGATGCCATGGAGTACCCTCCTGCAGTGTCTCCATGGTGTAGCACCTCTGTGGAGGCCCTTCATTAACTGATGGAGAAATTGATCGTCTCTCTGACCCCCAAGCTCCAGGCATGACATCTCTTCTCCCCCTTTCTCCCTCTTCTCACAGACGTGGATGAGTGTCAAGACAACAACGGTGGCTGCCAGCAGATCTGTGTCAATGCTATGGGCAGCTATGAGTGCCAGTGCCACAGCGGCTTTTTCCTCAGTGACAACCAACACACCTGCATACACCGCTCCAATGGTAAGTGCAGCCTGTGCTGACGAGGCGTGCCTTCCAACCCCGCGGAAACAGGCGGCCCTCTGGTGTTTGGATTCCATATGGATTCCAGGAACCTCAGGGTCGGGGTAGGGGATTTCAGTGGTGACCTCAGTGGCTCTCTTGAGTTACCAGTGTTGTTCTTTGTAAAAATCATTCTAGTTCCTTCCCTCTGCCAACTGTTGGTATTTCTCCTGTCTGTCTGTAGTGTGGCCACAAGTGGTAGATACGACCAAAGAAGTTATCTTCCTTTTTGTGGGAGAGGCTATGGCCAGGAAAGCTGGGACCCTGTTCCCCAGACCCCTTTGAAAGAGGCTGGTGTCCCCTTATGTCTCCATAAGCCTCCAGCACCGGTGATTATCTGCTGCATATTCCTGGGTCACCAGCCTGCTGAGGGACCTTGTGAAGCTGGACAGACTGAGACAGAGCTAGTCACTAGCCAAGCTCAGCAAGTGAAGGTTCTTGGTGTCAGGGCACCGATGGTCCAATCCTGGAGTTTTTTGAAGCCTGGGCCTACAGCAGGGCTGTGAGGTGGGCAGAGCTGGTCAGAAACCAGCATGTATGTGGAACCTGGGTCAACACAGGTGTGGAACCCGGGCAGAGCGAACAGCCGTAGCGAAGACATGGGATCATCAGCTGCTGTGTTGGCTCTGGCTCCCAAAGCAGGCCTGTGTAGGACTGCAGAGGGGCCTAGCAAGACAGTGCCCAGAACCAAGGCTTCTGGGGCCAGGCTGTCCTGAATAGTCAAGGCTGGAGGTGCGAAGTTAGGAAAAACAGCCCACGGTCCCTTCTCCATGCCTGACCTTTGATAAGGAGGGAGAGCTGGAGATTGGCCAATGCAAGACAAGGAGCAAAAAGGATTCCTGCTGGGCTCAGCTCAACAGAGCCCAGGTGTGAACCCAGCTCCTCCGTCCCTTTCTGGGGCCGCTCCTCAGCAAGCTCCCTGTGTGCCTGAGTCTCAGCTTCCTCATTCACAAGAGAGGGGCCATGGCACTGGGCTAGCTGGGTGTCTGAAGCTAGACGGAGGAACTAGTGTGACCGGCTGGCGTTCAGTGGGGCTGAACAGAGGTTGTGGAGTGGAATTCTGGGATACTGTGTGTGGTTTCTGTTAGAAAACGATTCCTGGGAAAATAAAAAGCAAAAATACACTTGAAATATATTGAGACGGTAAACCAGAAGCTTTCTAGTAGATTCTTAGATTGCCTGGGTTTATTTAAGCAATTCCCTTACAGGCAAGTCTGGTTCACTGACCCCTGGCACTACAGTGTCCTCAGAAGGATATGAAGGCCAAACTCGGTGTTTCCTGGACGCTTGCTCCAGACACCAGAGCCACCACACACAGGTGGCCTCAGGGAGACAGGTGCTAATCTTGCTCCTAATAAACACCTGGCTGTGATGCCACTGGGCAGAGCGGTCCAAGATGGAGGCAGGTGATGTAAATGAGGGCCTGCGCCCACAGGGATCAGAAGAAGCAGGCTCATCAGACAGAAAGGAGATGCATGTGACAAGGCCCTGGGTCCTGTCCATGTCGAGGGGAGGGAATTTCTGCGAGTAGCTTACGGTCACACTCCAGGAGCTTATGTGTCCACCAGCACATGCATACCCTCATTTCCTGCCTCTGGAGAGAGCCTCAGGTGGGCTGTGTGGTGAAACCATGCCTCTAGTAGAGTGTATGAGGAAGGACAGACTGCAGGATTGCCAAAAGGCAGCTGTGGCTGGCCCGTTCCAAGCCTTCTTGGCATCTGCTGGCCTGAGAGGTTACAAATTTCTGTGTTCACCACAGGAGATGGGTCGGGGGAGGTAACAACCCTGGGACGAGCAGGGAACTGCTGCCAGGGCACAGGCCTGAACACCACCACCACCACCACGGAGGGCCCGTAGGAAGCTGGCTACGACTCCTCTGACGAGGGAGAAAGCGAGGTTAGGGAAGCCGAGTTGGGACTGGAGCCCGGTTACGTCCGCTGTAGCGGTTCTGTTCAGGTAGTAAGGCCTGTCAGAGAAGAGGCAGGTGGTGGGACAGCGGCCAGAGCTGGAGGCCTCTGTGTGGAAGCCATGGTTGTACTCAGATCAAATGATGAAAAAGGGCTGTGTGGGAGCCTGAAGCAGTTCACTAGGCAGGGTGTGTACAAAGGCCTGGAAGTCTAGGAACCAAGACTGGATGGTGGAATGAAATCGGCAGAAAGAGAGGAGCCCAGGAGGGGAGCTGAGTGCCCAGTCACGGTCAGGATCCTGAGAGGTTGGGGGTGCAGGGAGGAGGTCGTATATCCCGAAGAGAGTAACCATAGAATACTGGCGCTTGGGAGGGAGGGTGACAGTCGATGGTTTTTGGGGAATTTAGGAACTCTAGAGGCTGGAAGGGAAAGAATTGTGTACTGCCCCATATTGGGTACAGGCTTGGACAAGCTCCCCTGGGTTTTTTTTTTTTTTTTTTTTTTTTTTTTTTTGGTTTTTCGAGACAGGGTTTCTCTGTGTAGCTTTGCACCTTTCCTTGAACTCGCTTTGGAGACCAGGCTGGCCTCGAACTCACAGAAATCCACCTGCCTCTGCCTCCCGAGTGCTGGGATTAAAGGCGTGTACCACCACCGCCCAGCTCCTGTGGAATTTTATAAAACTAGGCATACAGATTTGGCTAAAATACTGGGGGGGGGGAGTAGCACTTCATTCCCAGTCTGTGTTGACCGACGTGTGGATGAAAGAGGTCCCTTTTCCTACTGGGAATTCTGAGTGGAACCTCTGGATTTTTGAATCTGGGCCATGTAGCCAATCCAAACGCTCCTGGGGAGCTTCTTGAAGCCATCTTGCCGGGCAAACAGCAGTGTGTGTCAGGCTTCCGAGGCAGAGGAAAGTGCACACAAAGCCTGGGAGAAGACAGGACACAGGGTCCTGGGTGGGCAGGTAGCCTACCTCCAGAGGCACAGTCCGCGGCTGGCACAGGCGCCCACCGTAGCATCAACCACAGTGATGTGACTCACCACTCAAAAGTCAGAGGCGGCCTGGAAGTGCTAGGATGGGGCTCCTTGCCTCTGATTCTGTGGCTCCTGGGAAAGCAGCTGGATTCCTCTTGTCACCTGACTGGCTAATTCCTCTCCAGATCTCTGGACCCACCCACCCACCCAAATCATAGACTGTTTTGATTAGATGCATGCAAGAGGCAGGCCAAGGTCAGTCTGGGCTCCTGGCCTAGGAACAAGGCCATGCAGCTCAGCCCTTCTGAGTAGCCTGGCTTCCTAGGCGCCAGGGTAAACCCTGGCCTGAGGCTCATGGATCAGGCCCAGGCTGGATTGGAAGCACTGGTTTCTTGATTTCAGATCCCCTGGGTCCTCTGCTGTCACATTGGCCTCTTTGGGTCCTTTGGCTATTTAAAAAAATAAAAAATAAAAAAAAAAAAGCACTTGGGGAAAATGCTTTGAAGTACCCATGTGTAAAATCTGCCCTAGGGGTGTGACGTGTAGACAGTTAATTCCTTCTGGTCCCCAGAACCAGAATTGGCGTGGCTTGACTTGACATGGGCAATGCTCAGGCTGCACTGGATGGATGGGAAGGGCCCCTGGGGCTGTTGGAATCTGCCTAGTCCCTCCACTTAGCACTTCCTGGTACTGGCTTTGGTGACAGCCCACAGCTCCGCCACTGCTCAGCCTCTGGCCCAAGCTCTAACAATGCCTCCTCTGGCCCTCAGCCCAAGGGCCACGCCAGAGTCAACCCAGCCTCTGCTACACCAGGCTAGCCACACACCTGACTACTCAGAGGCTCACACACTGGGTCTTCTACTTCTCCCACCCCTGCCCTTCCAATCCTTAAAGTGTGTCAAGTTCATGCTCCAGGAAGATAGGTCCTCCTGGATGACTTTCCCCTTTTCCGCAGGGAAGTATTATTTCCTCCAGGCTAACCCATACTGGCTGGATCTGGAAGGGCCTCTGAAGGCCCAGGACTCCCACCTCTGTGAAGCAATGTTCCCCTCTCATCTCCCCACTTACAGGATCCAGTTAGTTGTGTACAACCCTGATGCCTTCGGATCCTAGTTTGGGGCCATGTGACTTTTTTTTTTTTTTTCAGTCTAGAACAAGATTGACTGTGAATCCCCTCTATGACTATGAGCTGGGACAAGCGCCTCAGGAATTCTGGCAATTTGTTTTTCTTACCTGAGGGGTGACCAATGGAGCCATGGTAACCACGGTCACCTCATTGACTATGGTGTCCTGAACACTCCTGTTGGCCCATGGGGTGGGACATTGAGGTGTACCTGCCTCTTTGTGCAGGAAACTGTTCCGCAGGATTGGGCTTAGAGTCTCACTCAATAGCTGCTGTGGGCCAGCCTTGGCGGGGCTGGAGGCAGCAGAGTGAGAGGAAACATCACCTTGTTTTGGTTTGGTTTGGTTTTTCGAGACAGGGTTTCTCTGTGTGGCTTTACGCCTTTCCTGGAACTCACTCTGTAGCCCAGACTGGCCTCGAACTCACAGAGATCCTCCTGGCTCTGCCTCCCAAGTGCTGGGATTAAAGGCGTGCGCCACCACCGCCCAGCTGAAACATCACCTTGTTATAGGAAGCAACACAAGCTCACAGGGGAGTTTTAAAAGCTGCGGGTAGCCAAGGCTAGCCCCAGGGCACCCCCCAGCCCCAGGGCACCCCCCAGCCCCAGGGCACCCCCAGCCCTGGGGCTTCCCCTAGCCCCAGGGCTTCTCCTTTCATTTAGTGTGAGATGGCCCTCTGCTGTCTTGTCCAGGTTTGCTTCCAATTCACAGACTCCAGCGATGGGCTAGCCTCGGCCTCTGGAGTAGCCGACACTGCCACTGTGCCCTACTCTACCTGGCTCCCGAGGCCATTTGGAAGGCTTGTCCTCCATGAGTATGACAGGGTTGCAACTCCTTGCGGCTAAGGACACTGTTCATCACAAGGCTAAGTGCCAGGGCAAACTGAAGCCTTTGGAAGGGCCAGGGTGGTAGGAACGGGAAGATGAGGGAGGCAGGGCTGAGCAGGGCTGGGTTGCCCTGGCGGTGGTGGGTGGGGTGGGCAGGCATTGTTGATAGGTCCTCAGGTCCCGTGCTGTGAATAAGGAGACAGTGAAGTCTGTGCTGGGGATGGGTGGAGAGACAGATCCAGAGGCTCACACCTGCAGACCCTACCCAGGCGAAGGGGACCCCCACCACAGAGAGGCCGGACACGCCTGGCTTCCTTGAGCTGGACACCAGATCTGGCCACAGGACAGGCTGTATTGCAGACTCATGAGCTGCTGTTCCCCAGCAAGGACATGGAGCCGACCTAAAACCATTCCACATCTGGCTGAGCATCTTCTGCATATGCTTAAGCACATGTGTAAATGAAGGCAAAGGACCCCAGTGTCTTCTGTCCCTGGCACTCACCTAGGACTCGGGGCCACATGTTCACGCCATGGTCGTTGAGGGAGAGTCTCCGCCATTCAAGGCTTGGGCTCCTGAGAGCTGGCTGGTGCAGAGAAGCAGGCAATACAGAAGGTTCCAGGAGTCCTTCTCAATGGCTGACCCAGGTCCACAGGACTCAGGAGGAGTCCTGGTGTAGCAGACACCCTCCCCACCTGACACTTCGCCCCTCCTCCCACCCTCCCCTCTACACTTTGCAGTTTTTGCTGTGAACTCAGTTATACAGACAATGGCTGCTACTACAGACAGAAAACATGATTCCTATTTGTCCCCAAGCTGAACGTCTCCAAATCCCTGGGTACCCAGTGAACGGGTGTCTTTTGATGCCGCTGTTGCTGGCTGTCATGTGCCACTGACCTGCGACAGGTCTGACTCTCAGGGTCAGGGGCCATGATTTCAGTCATATAGGAGTCCAGGTCAGAGGCTAAGGGACTCTCAGCTTGTTTAGAAGGCACCGTCAGCTCTGGAATTGCCATTGACAATTTCTCACAGAAACTGCTCACAGTTTCTGGATACAGTTGTGTCTCAGAGGGTCAGGTTGTATGAAAATGACCTTGGGTTAAGTTACACTTGGTTGTTGTCCTTAGTAAGCCACACCAGAAGCATCTGGAGATCTGTTTATTTTATCTGGAACTTTGGAGAAGTAAAATACCCCCAATACAACTCGAGACAAAATAATAGGGATTTTAATGACTTTTTGTTTTGAAGTCATTCTAGATTCATAAAAGCTTTTTAAAAAAAGTCTTAAAGAGAGGCAGAGGTACCCTCCACCCAGTTTTCCCCAAAAGCAGCATCTTAGGTCACTAGAGTGTAATACCAAGCCAGGAAGTGAGCACTGGCACTGTGTGTGTGTGTGTGTGTGTGTGTGTGTGTGTGTGTGTGTGTGTGTTCGCACACGCGCCTTTGGTTAGTGCAGATTGGAATCAAGAATTTGTATTTGGGGCCAGCAAGATAGCTCAGCAAGTCAAGGTTCCTACTAGCGAGCCCCGTCTAATGACCGGAGACAGACTCCTGGGACCCACCTAGTTGAAAGAAGAGAGAACAGGCTTCCACAAGTTGACCTTTGACCTCCACACATATGCTGTGGCATATGTACACACGCACGCAAACACGTGATAAAAAAGAATTTGCATTTTAAGAACAACTCTACTCTCTGCCAGGCACTGACATGCCAGAAGAATGACTTAGAAGACTCCATCGTTTACTGCCCAAGCCTGTGCGCGTCTAAGGAAGGAGTCACTATTCGTAATTGTAGCAGAGTGGTGGGTGTTAACTCGGTCATCCAGGGAAAAACCAAGACGGTCTCCAGTGGTTCTTCATTTGACCTTAGCCTTGAGGTGACACTGCCAGTGTTAAGCCCTTGAGCCTTATGAGATGGACACTAGCCACTCCATGGCACAGACAGGGGTGAGAAGTTCAGAGCCTCATGTAAAGACCGGGTCCAAGGGTTCTGGCCCTTAGGAGCAGCGACAAGACAAGAACCCAAGGGATCTGAGTTCAAGTCATGACTGCCTCCTTGGCATTTGGCCCATGGTTTCCCACTTCTCTTTTAGGTAGAAAGCAATGGAGATCAAAAGAGGGGAACCATTTCTTTACCCAACATGCTAGCAGCCGGTGTTGGGACTGTGGTACCCACATGTGTGCAGGCGTGGGTGTGATATGCTGCTTGATTGGCACATGCACAGAGGAATAGATCCGAGGGGCCATAGACTAGTCAAACGGAGGGCACTGAGGTTAGTCTGGCCCTGGGGACCTATGGAGCAAGGGGCTTGTGAAGCCTCTGAGAGCTGGTAGCTAACTAGAGAAGGGATGAGCAGTCACGTACGGACTGAGGGCTACCACAGTGTGGGTGGGGTAAGGAAGGAGACTTGGGGGGGGGAAGAAGAGTCTGTGGTGGGAATGAGATAACAAGGGGCTGTTGGGGCCATCTGGCCATGGACCAATGGCAGCTGAGCCTAAAACAGCCTCTGAAGACAAAGCCTCAGAACCACTGGCTAGCTGTTACACAGATTTCTCTGTCACTTGTCCAGAAGAGTGTCAAGGAGGGTCCTCAGACACCCCTGTCCTCCAGTGCCATCTGGTCAAGGGGACCAGAGCCTGGCAGAGTGGGTATCAGTGTTTACACTCATGTGTGCACCGTGCAGCCTCACTAGAGGGGATTGCTCTCACCCTGCCCTGGGCCTGATGTTCCTTTGCGTGACTGCTTTTGAGTTGCCTCCAGCCCGGTCTAGACTGCGAGTCCACTGCCTCCCTTGTCCCAGGGGCCGCCACCCTCTTCCACTGTTAGGTCCAGCAGCGGCAGCGCCATCGTCCAGCCCGGCCTTCTCTCCATTCCCCGGTGTTCTTTAACCCCTAAGATCCCGACTGCAGGTTCCATTGCCTGTTGGAGAGGGTGGCCCCGGAGGAGTCTAAAGACTGCCCGCTCTCCAAACTGGCAGAACCAAGGGAGACAAGAAACGGTGTAGCAGGAGTTTGGAGTTTGCCAACTCGGTCTTGAGGCGTGGATGTGGGAGCCACATTTCTAATGTAAGATCACCGTCCATCTTGAGGGGGGCACGGAGATGAAGCAAGCGGGGAGTTGGGCCGTCACACTCCCAGACACCCCACAGGTCCCATGAGCAGGATGGCTTGGGAGAAGGTGGCAGGGAGGGACGTGGAGAGGGGGTTGATAGGATGGCCGAGGGGAAGGTGAAAGGGACATGACAGGGGGGGGGGTGGTAGGATACCTGACAGGGAAGTGACAGGAGTATGGCTGAGGGGAAGGGACAGAAAAAACCATGAAGGGGGAGGGGAAGGTGACAGACAGACGGGGGGGAGGGATGGCTGAGGGGAAGGTGACAGACAGACAGGGGGATGGCTGAGGGGAAGGTGACAGACAGACAGGGGGATGGCTGAGGGAAGGTGAAGCGACAGGGGATGCTGAGGGAAGTTGATGGGGAGATGGGGGGGTGACAAGAGTCAGGTGGAGCGTTAAAAGGGGCTGATTAATAAAGAAGTGACAGGAAGATGGCTGAGGAGGAGAAAGTGACGAGGTGACGAATGGGGACGATGACAAGAAAATGGCTGAATGGGAGAGAGGAGACAAGAAGGTGGCTGACGGGAAGGTGACAGGACAGGCCGAGACAATAGCTGAGGAGAAGGTGATGGGACAGGCAGAGACAATCTGGAGGAGGTGACGGGAGAGGAGGTGACGGGAAGGGGGGGGATGTCTGACGGAGGAGGCGTGACAGATGTGACGGGATGTTTGAGGGGACAGAACAGAGTGCCTGTGGGAAGTTGATAAAAAGCAAGGCCAAGGGAGACGGAGCAGGAAGATGGCTGAGGGAGAGGTGACGGGAGAATGGCGGAGGGAGCTGACCACTGACCGGGAAGTGACAGGGTGCGGAGGGGAAGGTCACTGGGAGTGGCTGGGGAGAAGGTGACCAGGTGGCCAGGCAGGTGTGAGAAGGGTCAGCAGGCCTTCAGGAGAGCCAGCCTCCCTCAGCTTTGCACTTGGGACCGGCCTGTGACTCACGTCCTCACCGAGGTGCTGAATGTTTCAGTGGCGGGTGCTTCTGAACAAGGCAGAGCTTTGTTCTCTTTACAGAATAGACTGACTGGGAGTCAGTGGGGCCTGAATGACAGGGTCAGTCTGCTTTTTTTTTTTTTTTTTTTCTAGATATGGCCCAGGGCCTTATACAGAACAGCCGATTTCCTACATTTTTAGGAGCTGAAAATGCCAAGTCCCATCAGAATCTGTGGTTAAGGGTCCTGGAGAATGGTGTGTACAGAGAGAGCACCTGCCCTCCTTCTCCTCAGTGGCTGGTTCAGGCCCGGCCTCTGCTGGGGTCTGAAAGGGTCTGAATGAAGGAGGGAAAAAGCCTTGAGGCTCTGGGATCTCATTGGAGGTCAGGATCCTAGGACACCGTGGAGTCTCAGACCTCCCCGTGTGTGTCCTTGGGGGGCAGAAGCAGCAAGATTCTACTTGTCATCTGCTAGGCACTTCAGTGACCCTACAGTACCCTAGTTCCTCTGCCCCACCTCTGTGGCACGACACTTAAAAGGCCCCCATCTTTGTACCTGGGTACATCCTCCCCAGACCATGGGCTTGCAGGAGGAGCAGATCCAAAGCAGGTGCCCCCCAGACCATGCGCAGGGGCAGTTGCATCACAAGGCCTGGGCATGGGGTGGGGTGTGGGAGCAGGGGAGCGCTCACCCACGCATTTGCTCACTCTCTCGTCAGTCAGCCCACAGCAAAGAAGATTGTGAGCTGTTTTGGTCCCTTCTTGCTGTTATAACGGCTCGGGAGTATTTCTGTTCTGTTCTGGAGGCTATGAAACTGAAAGACCAGCTCCAGAACGTTCCACATCTGGTGAGGACATCTCTGCTTCACAGATGTTGCCTCTTTCTGAGTCCAAATGTAACAAAAGGCAGGGGTCAAAGGGCCGAGCTATTGCCTGTGCCTATTTCTGAGGGCATTCACCTCACCCCTGAGACCTACCAGCCTAATCCTTCATAAAGACCCCACTCCTTTCTTATACTGTTGTGGTCGGGGTCCCATTTTAGTGTGGATTAGGAATGAAATGTTCCCTCCAACCAATATCCAGACTCCTGAGGCATGGAAGCAGGGCCCTGCCTGGCATGCCCCCCTGAGTCGGCCGTGGTCAGAGCAGTGGGAAAAGCCAAGATCACGCCACTTCTGGGATCCGAGCTCACAGTGGAGTCAGGCCTGGCTGGGAGCTGCTTGGCAAAGGCCACCTTTGGGGTATAGGAATTTGGGGCAGGGATTGCCGTCAGTGCAGTCTCTGAGCTAATATCCCAACACTAACTCCGTCCAGGGCCCCCCTGCCTCTTCCCACTCCCCCACCCCCCAGGCTGGTCCTCCAGTCTTCCACCTTTGTCTTTGGCTCGGCCTCTCCTGCTCTCCTTTAACCTCGTCCTGAAGGCTGACTGGACACTTGGCCTCTCTCACCCTGCCTCAGCCACATGAGCCCTAGCCAGGCCCAGCTCTGATCCCTTAAACGTTACGGTGGCTTTCCACTGGGGATTGCCCTGATGCTCACAGCCACCCTGCGAAGTGCCTCAGATAAGTGCCACCGTGTCCCTGGGTGGGAAATGGCTTCTCTTCCTGTGCAGTACTGTGGTGTGTGTGTGTGTGTGTGTGTGTGTGTGTGTGTGTGTGTGTGTGCGCGCGCGTGCGGCAGGGTGGGGGGAGGGGTTGAGGGGGACTTAAAGATGGGGTAGATTTCTGATACCATGGCCAACTCTTTCTTTCTCACTTCCAAATTCCAGTGAGTAAGCCCACAGACAGAGCCGCCCTGTCCCTCGCGAGAGTCCCCAGCCAAGTCACGGCTTAGCATCCCGTGAGTGTGCATGGCTGTTGGCCTCCCGTCAGTGGTTCCCCAGATACGATTCTCACATCTTGGGAAGCAAGCCAGGCCTGCGCTCCAGGGGCCCCACCGCAGCGCCCCCTTTGAAGGCCTTCCATCACCGACTATGGGGGGCTGGGACAGGCCATGTAGGGTTGCAGGCTCCTCGAACTCCTTGTCTGCTGTAGACCAGGTGGGCGGGAGGACGGACATCCCTGGCACTTAGCGTGGAGATTTATGGTGCTACTGGAAGAGGCCTGGCCTGGCCCTGTGCGGTCTGGAATGGCCCTCAAGGCGGGGACAATAAATCCATCCCATTATTTTTTATGAGCCTCCCACCCCATAAACAACTCCTCTGGCTGGTAAGCCAGCTTCACGTACTTCTCCTGGCCTGGCCTCAAGCCGGCGCCAAGGGCACCACAGGGCCGACTTCTCAAGGCTGGCGGGGGGATCTTTCCACAAGGCTGTCGGCCCTTGGGGGCTTTCAGGAATGGGTAGTGAAAGGTAGAAGGTGAGCCGCAGCCCAGAGGGAACAAGACGAGAGATGGTCCATCCACCTGGCCCGAGGCCCCTTCTCAGTGATCAGTCCTCAAGCCTTGGTTTCTCGCTGTGAAAGTGAAGCACATGTCAGAATTGGTCCGGGGATGAGAACGAGGTTGTGTGCACAAACTGTGTCCCTCAGGAAGTGTCCATCCCTGGGCTCCCCAGCACTGGGTCACCAGCACATGCATCATAGACAGCCAGAAAGCTTCCAGCTGAGGATGGCTGGGCCTGGCACTGGGCCTGGATTTTGATGGCTCCTGAGGGTCATCTATGGGGTCCTGCTATCCCATTGGTGGGATGTAGGGTTCTGGCCATTAGCAGAGACTGGCTCTGAACTCAGGCCTGGCAGCTTGACCACATACCTAACAAACAGGCAGACGGGGAAGGGAGGAAGGGGGGGGGCAAGAGCAGAGGGTACTGTGCCGCCTAGGCCCCTGAAACACAGAGAACCCCAGCCTTGCCGTGCATCCTGCCCTCTGCCCAGGTCAGGGCTGCCAGCTGCTGACCTCTGGCCAGGTGAGTGCAGCTGTTACCAGCTCTCCCTGAGCCTTCACACATCCAGCCCGTGACCACGTCCTTCCCCACTCGACCTTCCCCCAGCTCCCCACAGCATTCTAACTCAGATCTCCATGGCCCGTCCTTGCCACAAATCCACCCCTGCCAAAATCCTGCCACTCCGTGGCCCTGTCTCCTCACACGGCTCCCTCTGTCTGGAGCTCCTGTCTGCTCTGACCATTGCTCCCTAGAGAACCTTCTCAGATGTCTGGGCTGCGTGGCGGCTTTGATTTATAAAGTGCTTTCCTGTTCCGTGAGCAGAGCACAGCCTAGAGAGGCCACCCAGGGACACCCAGCACTTACTTCCCCATGGGTCTCTGGTTCAGTCAGGACTTACACCAGACACTGTGGCCATCAGGTCAGCTGATCTTCCAACCCCACCAGATCCCTCCCAAAGGGTCTGCCCCCATAGTTCATCTGCCAGAAATACAAGAGTCCCTCGGCCTCGTTTGCCCAGCCTTTCTCATGTAAGCTGGCTTCTCCAGGAGACACTTCCGGACTCTTACCCCACCCTCCACCCTTCCCCATCCCGCTCTCCCGATCCCAGTCCACCTCTGCATGGCACTGTGCACGAACGCCTGTTTTTACTAAGCACCACCTTTAGATTAGACTAAATGGTGGGAGTATCCTTGGGGACACAGAGAGGCAGCATTCCAGGTGTCCTCCCAGGATCTGGTAAGACCAAAGCTACCCTGAGAAGGACATCCACAGCTAGCGGCCTGGAATCTTTCTGCATCGTGTCCGGGGGCCAGCTAAGCATGGCATGAGACAGCCTGCCCCCACCATGTGACTCCCTTTAGGGATCCTGTGGGAAGGGATAAGGTTGATGAGTTAAAACAGAATGGGTACTGTTTTACATGTAAACATGACCTGTGCCACATTTGGGACATACAATTAGGAAGCACTTACCATTTATCTGAAATCCAGTCTGGCTGGCTATACCATGTGGCTGTTTGCTTGGAGAAAGTGAGTGACTCGTGGCCCAGTGGGCCGGAGGCCAGCCCAGTCTTAGGTCTTAGTCCATCTCACAGCCAGACTTTCTCCAAAGCCACTGCTAGGTCCTCGGAGAGGCTTCAACTCGGTTGTGGTGACACCTAGTGACCAGCCTAAGAACTTCAAGAAGTGAGGAGGAAGGAAGGGTGGCCGCCTACCTCTCAGAAGGGCTGACAGGAGGCTGCCCCAAAGTGACACTTTCCATGTCCTTCAGCACTCTTTTAAAAAGGGGGCCTCAAAGCCTTCTGTTCACAGGTGAGACACTGACCAAGTCCTAAGAGCACACTAGCAAAGAAGCTGCAGTGAGGCATGGGGTCACATCACCCGCCTCTGCCACACAGATCCTCCTTGGTAACTCGGCATACATCTGTCCACATGTGTCTGCAGACACCTCAGATCTGTCTTCCCAACTGTCTGTGAAGAGTGCCCTGTTTCTTGGAGGCAGCTTTCCCAGAATCCAGGAGATGGGACAGGCCAGGGCACACCCGGCGGTGGGGGGTGGGAGTGGGGGTCCTGAACTGTCCAAAGTCTAAGCCCTGTCTCATCCAGCACAGAGAGAGACAGGAATAGTCTCAGTAGGCAGTGGCCACTGAGGGGGCAGATCAGTATCCCAAAGAGCCCAGGGGCTGTCCTTTTTTGAGGCTTTGGGGGAGAGGGGGGCTGCACTGAGCCCTGTAGGAGGAACAGGGTGCTTCCCAGGCAGAAGGGACAGTGAGCTGGCCTCTGTGCTCAGTCACATACCCAGCTGGGACCTAAGACCCTAAGAGCCCCAGAAAGAGCATCTCTGTGCCCTGTATGTTCCAGATGAGATAGAGGGGAGGCGAGAAGGAAGGTGGGGGACCAATGTTGCCAGTCAGAGACCAGGCTGATGGGATGGGAAGTGAGCATTATAATGGCCACTGGAGACCTGGGGCAAGGGCCCCCGCCTCTCATGAGCCACCGCGTCCCTGTTGCTGGAGTTGCGACATTCTCAGCGCACAGCTCCTGGGTGGTTTGTGCAAACTGCCCATGGGGAATAAGTGGCTCTGGCTGTCGTCATCCAGAGAGAGCTGGACAGCCCAGAGCGGCTATACCATCTCCTTTGGCTTCTGTGTTGTCCCGTGGTCCAGCCCTTCACCCTAGTCAAGTTATCGGCCTGTGCGTGCCTCTGTGTGCCTGTCTCTGAAGGGCATGTGGTACCCTGGCCTGTGCATGCCTCTGTGCGCCTGTCTCCAAAAGGCATGTGGTACCCCAGCTTGCATCCCTCTAAGGTTGGCCTGGAGAACTGACAGGATGACATATTTATAGGTTGACACAAAACTTGAGCCCCGGCAGTTACCCCAGGGATCCTCATTATCATACTCTCTTCCCAGCTCAGTCTGCACCTCCCTTCATGTGGCTTCTCAGGGGTTCTTCCAAGGACATGAGCTAGGTTTGTTTTTCCCTGATAGGCTGGGGCAGTTCTAGACTATGGACACCCCCTAAGGTCCCGCCTTCCGAGTTGGAGGGGGTTGGGGGGGGTGGAGCAGGGCCATTGTTCTCCTCTGTGTTTGAAGGACAAGGACTCAGAGAGTGATATTTTGATGAAGTTGTCATAGCAGTGACCCCCGGGAGGCACACACTCCAACTCTGACTTGGGCGAGGATGCCAGACCTGCGTTGAGGGAAGGTGACATTCACACTAATGTGGCTGTCATATCTCCACACACATGGGACCGTCTCCTAGACCGACAGCTGGCCTATGGGAGGAAGCCCTGGTAGGAAAGCACCATGGTGCCTGTCAAAGGATCCAGGCAAGGCCATGGGAAGAGGCACTGGGCCAGGTGTGGCCAGACACATCTTCCCCCATGCTGACCCGCTTCCATGCGTGGTCTGTAAAGCAGGCATACCCCCTTCTCAATCCTGTCAAGAGCAAATGGAATATGGTAAGGGCTTCCGTCGCACGTCCCATCTTCTGGAAAACTCTAGGAGGAGGCTATAAAAGATGTCCCAAATAAGCCTCTGCCCTCCCAACTGCTTCCTCATTTCTCTCAAGGTACTGTGACAGCTTTCCCCTTGTTCCTGGCTTGAATCCTTATCCCTCTAAAGCAGGCAGAGGTCCCCCTGGCACATGCACGTCACCCCTCTGGAGCCTTCCATGGCTCCCTCCTGCCTGGGTTGAGGTCCAAGCACAGCTTGGTCGTCACTTGTCTCACCTTGGAAGCAGGACCCATGGCCGTCTAATCCTGCCCATCAGGTGGAGCTGGGGCTCAGAAGTGAGGTAAGCTGCCCACAGTCATAATAGCATGTGGCAGTTGTGTTGCGGCCCTGGTGATCGATGTGGCAGCTAAGGGCCTTGTCTCCCCATTGCGCCCGGCCTGGTCCAGCACGGAGGAGACACTCAGCCCAAGTTTGCAGAGCGTAATTGGATTTGGATGGATCAGATCAGATTAGCTTCGACCTGGCGGGCAGCCTGGGCTGGCGGGCACCAGGCATGAGAAAACCGGGACTTCTGGGAATGACTGAAATTCTTTCAACTCCTCTGTAGTTGAAACAAGCAAGCTTTCTCTGAACTTGGTACATGTGGCTCCCATACCTTCACCTAGGGAGGTGTGCTAGAAAGCGTGTGGTTTGCAGCCCTCTCAGGAGCAGATGTGGTCCAGGCAGAGGTCTGCGGGAGGACAGAGAAGCAAGACTCGCAGTCCTGAGGCACAGAAGCTATGCTGTGCCACCCCAGCTGGGCCCTGGGCCTGGGGCTGAGTATGCACGGGCTCAGCATGAGTGACTGAGGCCTGTTTGAGAGGTCCACAGGTTGGTGGAGGAAGCAATCTATGGCTGGAAGCTGGCAGAGCAGCCTGGCAGAGGCCACAGAGGCTGGGGAGAAGCTTCCAATCTACAGTCCAAGTCACACTCATGAGACAGGAGTAGCCGATGCCTAGTGCCTTGCATGTCTACTGCAAGGGCATGCCTCTCAAGCCCATGTTTCTCCTTGTTTTAAAAATACAGTTTTTGGTGAAGATCATTATGTTTGCATGTGGTACATTTTAAGCTGTTATGTTTAAATACAACAACTGTATTAACTGTTAGGAACATAAAGAGGACCTGAGTTCAGCTGCACTAATGCCCTCAGCCTGTCCCTACCCTTTGTGGGAAGCATGTATCTCTGGATCCTGACAGAGAGGAACCAAGGCTACAGCGTACCTGCAGAGGGCTTGGTATGGGAGCCTGAGATGGGAGGCTATGCTCGGGAGCCTTGGCTCTGCCTCAAGGTTACAACGGGGACAGAGGCCTTTCACACACACACACACACAGAGAGAGAGAGAGAGAGAGAGAGAGAGAGAGAGAGAGAGAGAGAGAGAGAGAGAGAGAGTGTGTTGTGGAGCAGACTAAGAGAAAGTTTAGGAATCTTCTGGCTGCACCCTTGAGACCAGCTCCGGCGTTCCCTGTCCCCTTCCTGTGGCCCCACTGCTGACCATCGGCTGTTATAGTCACAGTGGGGCTGGACCACTCCCCCAGAGTCTCTCCGGGGTATATGAGCCCTTGGATCATGACTGAAGTCTGGAGACTCTAAAGACTCGGTGCTAACAGATCCTCAGAGGAGAGGGTGTAGCAGTTTCCAAAGCTTGGGAATCTGTGGTCCGGGTTCAGGGCTGCATCAGCTCTGCAGGGACGAATTCCTGGCTGTCTGGTGATGTGCAGGGCTTCTCAGAAGTTGCAATTCTTTGACTAGAAATGGAAATTCAATCTCCTTTTCTTTGCCTCACACAAGCTGAGCGAAACAGGGCCCATGGGCTCTTCCATGCCTAGGAAGAAAAAGCAGGTACTTTAGGGCATTGATCAGAGGCAATCTGAGGCAGCTCTGGGAAATCAGTGTGGCCTGGAGGATAGCCTGGGGATCAGGGGGGTTATGGAATTGATAGAATTAGAGATGGTCTTAGGAAGTCATCTATGGAAGACAAGAGGAAGGAACCAGGAAGAAGTCAGGGAAAACAGCAGACAGTTTGGGATTGTGGACCTTGGGAGAATGGACAGGGGACAGGGGACCAAAAGTCGAATCACAGCTGAAACACTAGAGAGCCACAGAAGTGGCCACATTAAGTAGGGAGAAAAGCGTGGCCTCGGCTCTGGGCTGCCCACCGACTGTTCCCATTCTAAGCGTGGCCTCGGCTCTGGGCTGCCCACCGGCGGTTCCCATTCTGAGTCCAGGGGGCTGCTTAGCAGTCAGACTCTAGACAGGCAGGGTGTCCCAGGAAACTAAGTGTGTTCAGATGGCCAAGGAAGCTCCTATCCTGAAGCCACCTCTGAAGAGTGCTCTACCAGCCAGCACCCACTGGGGAGATGCCTCCCTCAGATCTGCAGGAACAGGCCCTGCCATCAGGAGCCAGGGTCCACAGAGGTACTCGGCCTGTTGAATGCATGCCAAGCACCTGGCATCTTCCTGGATGTGGCTTCAGGGAATGTTTCCACCTAATCCTCAAGGCTAAGGGTCTTGTGCATGTTTACAGGTGAGGCTTGGAGAAGTTAAAAGAGTGGTCTCCGCTGGGCGGTGGTGGCACACGCCTTTAATCCCAGCACTCGGGAGGCAGAGCCAGGCGGATCTCTGTGAGTTCAAGGCCAGCCTAGGCTACCAAGTGAGTTCCAGGAAAGGCGCAAAGCTACACAGAGAAACCGTCTGGGGGTGCGGGGGAGTGGTCTCCAAGGCACACAGCTTATGAGGAAGCGAGACTCACTCCCACGTCTGCTTGACTTTCTTCACAGGGACTCTGTGAATGAAGCTACGTGCCAGAGTGCCAGGTGGGCTCATAGTGGCAACCCTGGTTACTGGTAACCAGCTGAGGTGTTTGTACAGAAATAGGCTGTGGCCACAGGTTAGCTCCCTCCTGGTGACTATTGGACAGCGGTTATCACAACTCTGTCACTGCTCCCGGGCTCAGGTGCTGTTGGAAATTGAGGAGAGGAGAGGGGGTGGTGGGCACTTCCTTCAATGCCTTGGGTGCCTTAACTGTCTGCCCATGGCTCAGTTGGTGATGCTCTGCATTGGTATGGCAGCTTGGCTTGAATTAATGAGCAAATCGAAGGGTCGGGGGAAAGAAGAGCGTGATCAGGTGAAGCCTGGTGCTGGGCAAAGCCGTCTTTCATTTCCACTTGTGAATTAACTTTAGACTGCCATTTCTTTCTTTTTCCTTTTTTATGGTGCTGGGAAGGCCCTAGGTGACCACGGCTGCCCTCATGCTAGCCGAAGTTCACTGAGTCACACAACCAGCCCAAGAGACTTAGCCTTTTAAACATGTCCTATGTTACTGAGGGTCCATGTACAGCACACAGGGTCACAGTTACACTCTTTGCCTAGAGATCCAGTGTGGCCCCCTGAGGAAGAGAGGTGATCTCATGTGGTCACGCCTCAGGGGTGTCTTCCCCTCTCCCAGACAGCTTCAATTGTCATGCTCTTTCAGACGGGGGTGACATCAGGTCTCAGAGCTACTGTGCAGCACACAGTGACTCTCTGGCCTTTGATTTGCTCCGGCCTCTTGATGGACTTGTGACCTACAACCTCTCACTTGACCCCTGACCTCATAAATTCTGGAAACTCCTCATGAATCACCAAGAAGATAAACATCAACTAGGGTCATCAGAAGGAGGTTCAAGCCACTCCAGGAAAACAGGGGAGGAGATGGAGTTTATTGAGTGGATACGAAGGTATCCTGGAGCCATTGGTGGCTAAGGAGAGAATCCAGATGGCCTGGACGGAGGGCAGTGCTACACAGCTAACTCTCCAATCTGCTGTCAGGCGGGAGCTGTGCCCCCTGTCATTTAGACTGTACCTTCAGGGCCCTGTGGCACTGGGGCAGAATGCACCTGTGGTTGAGTGTGTGTGTGTGTGCACACACACATGCGCGTGTACATGGGAGTGGTGCCTGCCGTAGCTGACTAAACACACCCACCACTGGGTTGGGAGCTCCACTAGTCATGTCTCCACAGCCCGAGGTTTCCTTCTCTCGTCTCCTCTCACGGGCCTCCAACCGCTGTCTTGTCTGTCTCTCTTCCCAGAGGGTATGAACTGCATGAACAAAGACCATGGCTGTGCCCACATCTGCCGGGAGACGCCCAAAGGTGGGGTCGCCTGTGACTGCAGGCCCGGCTTTGACCTTGCCCCAAACCAGAAGGACTGCACACGTAGGTAGATGGAGGCAAATGGGTCAGACACCCCCATGCGTCTCCTACCATTGCTTTGTGGCGGGTCTGCCCAGGGTGAGGGAGGGATCTCAGCACCCTGGAGTGGGGTGGGGGGCAGGGAGGATGGAGTCTGCTGAGGGGATTGGGGGAGCTGGAGGGATGGGTCCTGACCTCCCAGCTTGGGATTTTCTACACCTGGTATGACACACATATGTCAATACATGTCAACACATGTCAACACAGCCCCAGGCACTGGCTTGGCCCATCTGTAGAGCCCTGAACTCACACTCTCCTGAGGGGATGGAGGGTTACAGCTCTGAGGTCTAAAATCCCCTCTTTGTCTGTCAGCCCGAGAGGCCCTAGGTGACAGAAGAGTGTAAAGAACCAAGGGAGAGTGGACAGGAGGGAGAGGGTGGACGGGATGGGGTGAACCCAGTGATGACATTTTCCCAGGTTCAAAAGTCGGAACCCAGGGTGAGGATATAGTTCAGGTAAAAGAGCACTTGCCATAGCCGGGCGTGGTGGCACACGCCTTTAATCCTAGCACTTGAGAGGCAGAGGCAGGCGGATCTCTGTGAGTTCGAGGCCAGCGTGGACTACAGAGGGAGTTCCAGAAAAGGCCCAAAACTACACAGAGAAATCCTGTCTCAAACTCCCCTCCCCCCAAAAAAAGGAGCACTTGCCTGGCCCAGAGCCCTGGGTTCCACCCCAGCACTGCATAGACCAGGTGTGGTGGTCCACACCTGTAATTATAGCATTTGGGAGGTTGAGACAGGAGGGGGAGTTCAAAGTCAACCTCAGCTATGTAGATAGTTTGAGGCCAGCCTGTGCTACCATAAGAGCCTGTCTAAAATAAAATAAAATAAAATAAAATAAACAGAACTCAGTGACCTCCGTAGGACTGATTACAAACCATGAGCCCCATATCTGGTCTGAAGAAGACAGAGTCCAGAGGTACCATTTCAAGGCCTGCTTGCTGGCGTGGAGATATCTGCCCCAGGACTCAACATAGTACAGCCTCTTTTTATTTGGGGTACGGGAAAAAGGTTTCGCTGTGTCCTGGAACTTTCTCTGTAGACCAGGCTGGCCTTGGAATCACAGAGATCTATCTGCCTCTGCCTCCAAAGTGCTAGGATTAAAGTCGTACGACATCATACCCGTCCCTTGTCCAACCTCTCATCGTGGGCATCCAGGTCATGAGGAGGAATGGACTTGGGAAAGGAAACAGAGCTTAAGACATTCACGGTTTCCAGAGCATCCAACCCAACACACCCTGCCAACCGCTTTGTGAGAAGGCAGCGGGCTGCAGGCTGTGCTCACAGGTCGTGGAGACACCCAGGATAAATTTTATTCCTTCTGGGTCTGCCGAGAACAGAGAGAGTTCTTCCAACTCAGCCCGGCCACAGCTTCATCAGTCTCACACTGTGGTGTTGCAGAAACATGTCATGCCCAGGGAGCCTGCTTCTGACTCTTGGAGAATGCGCTCCCGCCTGCCTGAGCGTCTGTGGTTCTTGACCAACTCCACTATAAAGGCCTCAGCTTTCCTCTATGCCTCTATTCTGGACAGAAGACAGCTGGACCACCATCCCCAGCCACTGTGATTCTCTCAGCTCATCTTCCCTGAACAGTTGCCAAGGCCCTGGGGACCCATGAGCATCTGCTGTTGTCCCTGCCCCCAGGGGCTCATGCTCCAACCCTCTAGGCTATCTACCCGACTCCCAAAGTGGAGGCACCTTCTTCATCCGAGTGTTTTGTGAACTTTTCCTAGGGAGATGGGAACAAGGGCCTACTCACCCTAGATAGTGACAGACCTGGGTATGATTTCACCCCAGTCCAACCTGGGGAAACCAATGAGTTTACTGGGCTTATTTACGAAGTATGAATGACCTCGAAGCAACCACACCACCAGAAAGTCTCGTGCCAGCGTGGATGATTCCTTTCCCCACCGCTGCAGACAGGATCTGCCACCTCATCCATCAGCCTTCCACATTCTCTGTATTCTATCACCACCTCTGACCACATCTGGGGCAGAATTGCATACATCTGTTCAGATAAAGATGACAGTTGCCGCTATATTCAAGGATAACATGCTACAACATCTGGCCATGGTCAGGATGTAGGCCAGTCTTTCTCATTACTGCCAGGTCTTTTCCATGGGACAAGGCAGGACAGAGATAGCCTAGGCCCTAGCCTGGCCCCACAGATGGATTCTTCCAACTTCAGAGAAAACACTTGCTACCTGGCCACTTTCGGAGCAGATGGGGCTGACTATAATTCTCCCAGTCCTCGCACCAGGCGAGGACAGGAGCCAGGCACAGGTGACAGACAAGCATGTTCTCCAAAGACTTGCTCCATGCAGACACTAGCAAGAGGGCTTCCAGTGACCTCACTGAGCCAACTTACCACTATAACCCATCTGGGACAAGTGCCACAGGAGAGTTTACCCACAAAACTCCTCTGGGTTTCAGACTTGGCTGGAAGGACATGGGACAAGCCAGAGTCTATAGAAAGCTAAGATCCCTACCCTAGTCACCAACGGGGTCAGGAAAGGGCTAAGCACAGCCTAGGGACATTTGCTGGTCCATAAATCCATAGCCCTACCCTCCCTGACAAGGTATAGAAAGCCTAATTCTGTCGCCTAGGCCAAGGAGTTGGGGAAAGCCCTATAGCTTCCCTGGAAGGTGGCACTCAGGAGGTCTGGCTTTGGTTCTTTCTATGTGTTTTGCTAGGGCTTGGCAGGCCAAATCCCCTGATCCCATGTAAACCTAGATGCAAGTGTGTGTGTGTGTGTGTGTGTGTGTGTGTGTGTGTGTGTGTGTGTGTGTGTGTGTGTGATCCCAGTGTTTCTGTAGTGAGGTGGGGGCAGGAGAATGCCTGGAAACTCGCAGGTCAGCTAGCCTGGTGTACACAGTGGCAAACATTAAGAGACCCCTGCCTCAGACAAAGTAGAAGGTGAGGATCTGCATAAAGGACAGGGGAGACCTACATGGATCCCAAGCTCACTTGTATTTAGGAACCTTGGACTGTAGAGTCGGTCAGGAGCCCAGGCTAGCCCAGCAATCTCTAGACTGGTGGGGAGAGACTACATGGATTTGCACCCCCATCCCTCATCCCATCAGAGTCTAGGGCCCTTTCCAGGAGTGAGGATATTCCTTTATCCATCTTGACCTTCCCAGAGCCCAGCATGCAGAGCGTGGGAGGAACTGTGACATTCTCATTGCCTCTTTCCAAGATGCCCCTGTGCCCACTCTGAAGAGGATTCTCCACAATAAGGAAAGAAAATGTCCAGTTGGGGATTGACCCATCCCCTGGGACCTACGCAGGCCCTGCTCCTGAGCCCTGGGCTTCTGTCCCCAAGAAGGAACACTACTAGACTGGGGAACACCAGCTTGCTGCCTATCACCACCATCCCTGAGTATGCATAGGACAGGCTTCAGGGAGGAGAGCCTGTGGGCCATCTGACTGCCCTGGCCATTGGGTCAAGAGGAGGACACTGCTGAAGACAGTGTGTGAGATGACAGATAGATGCTGGCCATTCTCGTCCTGTACTCACCTCCACGGATTTCCCTCCCTTGCCAGCTGTCTGAATGGATCTGCTTAGAAGGACATGATTAATTCAAGCTCTCAGATCTGGAATTCGGTGCTCCTCTAACCAGGTCTGGCCTCAGACTGACTTTGATAAGTAAATAATGTGTGTAGATAGACTATGAAAAACCAGTCAAGGTCTCCATGAAGACATGCTGTCCGGGCATTCAGGCGACAGCTAGCTTGGCCAGCAGCTCGTTGCGTGATAAAGTGGAGTCTCCAAGGGCCCCTGCGAGAGAGCTGACTCAGATCCTCATCCTCTCCCGGCCGTCTCCCTCCCCCTGAACAGTGACAGTGGACCAACTTCGTGTAAATAAACTTGAACATCAGTTTCCTACCGCAGACTGGCTCCTTCTCGCTCGGTCCCTTTCCCATGGATGCAGCTTACTGCTGCTTCCGTGGAGCGTCCGGACCGAAGGACCCTAGATCCTTCAGCCATAGGCATCAGCAGCCACACGATGTAGGCGGTTCTTAGCATACACCCCAGATGACATGAACTCGCTTAAGTTCTGTCTACTGGGGCTAGGTAGCTGAGCTCCACGGTCTGTGCTGTGAGGGAGCTCACAACAAGGACCCACAGAGAGTAGCGTCCACCTGTACCAAGACACAGGCAGTGGATAGAGCTGTGCGGGAATTAAGAAAACAAATGGTTCTTTGAACCTCGCCTGTCATCTCCCGCACATGTCTTGGCGTGAGCAGGCACGGGTCCCAGTGGAACTGAGGGGGCTAAGGCGTCTTGCATGTGTGTCTAGCTTTTCCCGCCTCTCCCTTTTTCCGACCCTCCACTCTCTTCATGCATTAGTTATGTGAAGCTCAGAGTCCACTCTTGGGCCCACCTCTAGAGACCAGCCTTTCTAACTGGCACCCTGGAGGGACTCCTTGACAGAGAAGCAAGTCTGCTGCCTTCAGTCCTCAAAGGACTGTTCCCTGGCCACCTCGGGCTCTTGCTCCCCCTGCCCGCCCCCCCCCAAAAAAAATAACCAGTTCCAGTAAACTAACGGTTTCTGTTGTTCTGTTTATACACACGTGTGTACACTTTGGGACTAACTAGTAACCTGTAACTATGGAAATGGAGGCTGTCAGCACAGCTGTGAGGACACAGACACGGGCCCCATGTGTGGTTGCCACCAGAAGTACGCGCTGCATGCGGATGGTCGGACGTGCATTGGTAAGTAGGTACTGTGACTGGCCACACTGCCCCTGCGGGTACCCTGTGTGGTCCCCCTGTCTTGGAGGAAACAGAAGGGAGACAAGAAGAAGGATCACCCATAAGGCCGATGGGTGTGGCAGGCATCCCAAGGGCCAGCTTCTGTGAGAATTTGTCCTGGGTCCCTCAGTACCCTGGGACAAAGTTCTCTAGGGTTGGGTGTCCCTAGCGGGGTTGCTGCTTGTCCTCAGCACAGCCGTGTGCTTCAGCTTGGGGACATTGTCCGTCCCTAAAGCACTGGTATTTTCTAATGTGGAAAAACTCTTGGCAGCCTCCCTGAGTCTGTGTGAGCACTGTAGGTCTGGGTGCTGTTCACAGACACGCGGAAAGTGAGTTTCCTAACACGTGGCTCACTGTGAGGGTGGAGGTGTTCACCCTGTGTGGGGTGGGGGCGGGCGGACAGGCGGGTGGGCGTGCTTGGGACTGCTGCTCATTCTGAGCTGGAGGCTCTCCTTAGGACTTCCTCACCCACCCGAAGTCCTTCTCCCTCAGCAATGCTCCTGTCCCAACACCTGCTTGCTCCGTGGAATCCTGATTGAAACTCAGCAGCCTCCTTCATCCAGGCCCGTGTTCCCAAGGGCAGCTTGAACATTTGTAGTTATTTTATACAGTAATTACTAATATGTTTTTTTTCCCTCCTGTTCAAAAACAACAGCAAGATTTTTTTTTTTTTTTAAAGTAAGAAAAAGGAATTTCAGACTTTGGAGCCAAGGGTCTCCTTGCTAGGACCCAGCGTGAGTTGGTGGGATCACCCTCACTGATGTCTTTGAAAAGGCTCCGTTTCTTAGGATCAACTTGAGGGGTGATTCTTGAGGGGCTTTCGAGTGACAGAAAGGTGTTTGGTGAACCCATGTACGCACATGTGTTAGCTGCTGTCTTTTCCTGTCCCCCGTCACTGCTCCTTGGTGTCTTGGAAAGCCGGGTGCTGGGCCTCGCAGCGGGACCCTCCCCTCCTCCGCGTGGCCTCTTCTCTCAGACAGCCTTGTTTTTTTTTTTTTTTAATTTCATTTTACCTCATTCCCGCTGCTTCTCTCGTGATGGTCCCTGATTGCCTGTCTTGTCTGATAACTGACACTCATTAATCATCCTTCAGAGCCAAAAAGCCAAAAAAAACCAAACCAACCAATCACACACAAAAAAAAATAATTAATTAATTAGAAGCCAAACCAGGTCTCAGACCAGTGTCTCTATTGCAGCCTGATCCCATCTAGAACTTTCTGTCCTCTGACCTCTCTCCTTCCGCTGTCCTCCTGCCCAGAGCTCTCTGAGCCACTCTGGCCTTCCCTCTGTCTTGTCTGTTCAAGTCTCCCATGTCCAGTCGAGCCTGCCCCGCCCGCAGCCGCTGGACCAGCACAGACAACTGCCGGCCATATGAACCCTAGCCTGGGTCTGACCCTCCTTGTCTGTGTCCTCCTCGCTCATCCTTTCTCATCTGATTTTTATAATTTTTTTTTTTTAAATGTCTGCTGCATGTGACGGTCCCTGCTTGGATCTCTTTTTCCCCAAGCCCACACTTCCTGTCAGTCCCCCCTCGTTAGAAACTATCCCCCCTACCCAGCTCCAGCCACTGTGACTTCAACTCCTGGCCAGGAGGAGAACCCTCCTGTCCTGCTTTGCTCTCGGTCACCCGGTCCCAGCAGAGCGTCTTGGCACAGCTTTGTGCCCAGTGGCTGGAGGCTCCCCCGCTGGCCCGAGCCATCTCGCCCTCCTGCACGCTCCTAAAATGACTGACCCTTCTCCGCAGCCCCCCCATCCCCCCACCCCCCTGTTGAACACTTGAATGCTTAGCTCTGGTCCTCTAGACAAGCAGGCAACCAGTGCTGCCCCGATCCCCTGGACTTCCTGTCTGTCCAGTGGGATCCAGTGTTCTCTGTGTGTGTATGTATGTGTATGTTTCTCTGTCAGTTTTGTTCTTAATTTTGCATGAGTGGCAGCATCCTTGTAACAGGGCATCTGCTGTCCCCGGGTGTATCCATCACTAGACCTCGCAAACCTACCCCCTTGTCCTGTGCTTTGTCCTGTCCCTGTGGCTTGAGGGACCTGTAACCGCTTCTCTCTGTGAGCCTATGGCATGCTGTCTGCCTCTGTGTCCTCCACACAGGCTTCCTGCTGACCTTAGCCACCTACCCTGCTGGGCTGCACACAGACCCTGCATCCCCCTCCCCCCCCCCCCCCCACTGTGTCCAGGTCGCGCTGTGGCCACCTTTCTTGTCTGCATGCCCTCCCTCCCACCGTGCTTCCTCTCTGCTTCACCCTGAGCACACCCGCCTGAAAGTTCCTGGGATTAGCCCTTGGCGAGGGCACCGTGCTGGCCCGGCATGCTGTGTTGGCTTTGTGTGCGCCGCCACGCCAAGAGGCTGACTGTCTTGGGCCGCGGGAAGTGGGCTCTCATTAACCACCGGCTCCGTGTTTGTCCCTTACTTGTGTTCTAGAGAAGGATGAGGCTGCAATTGAGCGCTCTCAGTTCAATGCCACGTCAGTAGCTGATGTGGACAAGCGGGTGAGACGGCGGCTCCTCATGGGTAACACTTTTCTTCCACTTCCTTTGTCCTCCTTTACCCTGTCGGGTGTGTGGGTGACTGAATGGAACGCTGGCCCGGGGAGGGTACTGGTGTGTGGTCTTGTGTGTACGTGCCAGCTTTGGGGAGTATGAGAGCCTGGGTACTGCTGTGTGAGCGTATGGGTGCTGGCGGGGAGGTGTACAGCACTGTGTGAGCCTATCTATGTGCTAGCGTGTGGGTGCGTGTGAGCATGAGGATGTCCGTCTGTGTGGTGCGGGGTCTCCATGTGTTGTATGTGAAGGTGGGGAGGCTCCACCACAGATGTGAACTCATTATTTTCCTTTTTAAGATTTTTTTTTTTTTTTGCCCTCCATCAAACACGTTTATTTCTTTGTATATTGTAGCAAAGGACCCAGCACCCATGTCTAGTGGCCTGAGAACATAAGCCTCCTCCACTCACTTAGAAACCAGCATGCTCATTAGGCTCCCAGGTTCAGCCACAGAGACTCAGTGGCCACTGGGACCCTGGCGAGAGGGGGTTCTGTGCAGCGTGGTCTTCTGACCTTGCCCTTGGAGTAGGGTGGGGGGGAGGCTTGCTGGTTGGGCTGCTCTTAGACCGGCCCAAGGAGAAAGGGAAGGGAAGGAGAGTGTGACTTCTCTTGACAGCAGAGTGCAGACAAGACATGGGGTTCCGCCTCTGCATTCCTGCCCGTCAGTGGGTCCCCTGGTTCTAGGTTGCTGGCATGTGGGCTGTGCCAGCTGACTGCCCCTCCTGAGCACAGCCACAGCCGCCAGGGTTGTCACAACCTGCTCCCTGGCACTGTCAGGCTCACACAGCCTTGGTAACTGTATGGTTGGGTAGAGGAGTCCCTATTCCTCAGAGGAAGAGACTGAGACGCCCTCATTATCCCACATTGCTGAGCGCCATTAGGGATCATGGATGGCCACATGGGTCCTGGAGGTCAGAGCCTGAAGGTCGTAGAGAGGTCACCTCCTTTTGTAATACTAGTGTGGAGGCCCCAGCTGGAGAGCATATGAATCTCCTGTACTTCTCTCTGAAATAGGCCCCTGTGAAGAGAGGTAGGATGCTCTGGGACTGCAGACCCTAGCTGGTAGCTAACCCTGTGAGGCAGGACAGCTCCCAGGGGATGTGAGAAGATGCAAGGTCTGGAGGATAGCAGACGTGACCATCCCTGTCTCGTCTCATGCGTGTTGGAGCACACGTGGGCATCACATTCAGAGCCAGGCCATGTGTGGAAAGCCAGATTGATGGGAAGGGGAGGCAGAATGGAGTCAAGTGTTGGCCTCAGTGAGGAAGTGTCAGCATACTGTCGTGGGAGATTCTAAATCCGGAGGTGGCTTGGGCCCTCTGAGGTCCCAAGATTGGCGGGGTGGGGGTTGGGGGGGATAGGCCAAGGGCAGCATCTGGCAGTGGGAGAGGAAGTTGAGGGACAGGAAATTCCATGACAGACCAGATCCTAGGCCACCTGGCTGCCTAGACTGTGCCTTTGACCCCAGTACTGACCACCTCTCCACCAGAGGACCAAGGTGAGGGTGTGATGATGTAAGAGAAGACAGGGCCAAGGCACGGAGTATTCAGAGTCCCCTGGAGTCACATGACTGCCAAGATGACCATGCAGATTTCTTCCAGCCCCTGCGGATGGGGTTTGTGTGGGGAGTGAGAATGCTGGAGGCAGGGGGTTCACCCCTCAGGCAGCAGGTGAGGGAGTAGCTCTGCCCCCCCCCACTTCCTACCTTGCCTCCCACCCTGGCTTTCTGTGCTCTGTACACATCTGGAGCAGGCTGATTCTCAGGCCAAGAGAACTGTGGGTGCCGAGGGCCATCAATCCCTCTGGCAGTGGCTTCTCATCGTCAGCTCCACAGTGGAGGTGCAGGATTGAGACCGCACGCGCCACTCTAGCTGTTAGAACCAGGAACCCTCCAGGAGAGAGTCTGTGCCCTGACCACAGAGGCCACATCCCTTAGATGCCTACAGGTCCATTATCAACCTCAGAGTTGTGAGCCAGAGCCAGGGACCACACAAAAATCCAGCGGCTACAACACACAGAGAGACTTGAAGCCCTGGGCACATGTCAGTCTCCAAGCCTCTCAGCTCCTTCTGGGGACCTACCTACTCTTTGCTCGAGCTGTGGTATTTTGACTATGAGGGTCCCAGTTTAGAGCCTAGAAGCGACCCAGTCTCGACCCAAGCCTGTAGCATCAGTCATACAAGGGTGCCGGTAGCTTTTCAGGCTCAGAACCCCACTTCTGGAAGCACCAGGCAGGGCAGGAAAGGCCAACTGACCCTGGTGAAATCCGTGTAGTCGAGGAAGGCCACAATGCTCCCTTAGGACAGAGGTGATCCCCATTTCTGGTAGGACAGCAAGGTGCTACCCCATTGGTTGAGGGAGAGCCCCAATGAGGCCATCTGTATCCTTCTGGAGGGAGTAAGAAGAGAACCCCCACGAGACCTAGAGTCCATTCAGACCGGACAGTCTAAGGAGGCCTCCCAGCACAGGGCCCTCAACAGTCCTGTCAACCAAGGCCTTCCTGCCATGTGGGTTCTGAGTTATATAGTAGGTAGTCCAGCCAAGGCTGAGAGGACTCTCTGTTAAGGCACAGTCCACTAGGGGTTCTCTCATTGATCCAGCCCGGGACCCCAAGTTCCGTGCCCATAGTGGAGCTCTAAAGCCAGTCCCGCACATGTGAGACTCACTGGACCGTGTGCGCCATGGTTCTCCCTCAGTCCTTACAACGGTACCCACCTTTCCTGACAGCCTAGTGTCCTCAGCCCCTCTGCTCAAATTTCCCGTCCTCTACAGTGCTGCTCCTTTGGGTCCCCGCCGTCCCAGAGGCATCTGTCCCACGTCGTGAGTGCAGGACCTCAGTCCTGAGGAGGGAGGTAAAAAAAAACTCTAGGGCAGGCTCCTGCAAGTTACCCAGTCCAAAGCCAGTCACCAACCACGGAACGTACCTGAGACTCAGCAGCCTTCAGGTTCTAGTTTTGTTCGTCCACAGGCACCAAGTAACAGCACCTACAGCCAGCCAGTAGGGTTCTGCAGGAGCCCTCAGGAAAATAGGGTGCCTGTCCCTCCAGGGCAGTGACCCCAGCCTTGTACTGTGTCCAGGCTTCACTTAGAGCTGGTGCTGGTGTGGTTGATAGATAAGGACACAGAGAGAGAGGAGCGAGAAACTTCCTCCCTGGCTGTCCTGGCTGACTGCGTCTGTCACCTGACTCTTTCGGGTCCATATTTCTCTGTTTCCTCTCGGAGTCTGTCCACAAGTGGCTGCTTGATATGTATAGATACCAGAGCTAATGGGACACTGCCTGGCCTGAGGGGGGGCTGGGTTTACAGTGATAGGCGTCCCCTAAAGCCTTACCTGTTCTTCTCTACCTGAAGGGCCCTCTTCATAAATGTTCCCATTGATGGCCAGAATTTAGGTCCCACCCCAGCATCCATGATTCTTTTGATCAGCAGTCACTGCGTAGGCATGGCCCCAAGGTGCCCGGACCTGGAAGGGAGGTGAAGACTTCGGCCCTGAGGCCAGCCTGTGAGGCCCCTGGGATATTTCTTAGGTTCCCCCAGAGACTTGGGTGAACTGGGACTTGCACAGCATGTACTCACTAGAGCTGTCATGAAGATAGCTATGATTTTTCCACCTGGAGAAAGTGCCTAGCATGGTACCTGCTCCAGTGCGAGCTGTTGATATAGGTGGCCAGGGTACAAACCCAAGAGGGAGAGGCAGCCAGAAGTTTGTTGGGCGAGCTGGCAAGGTGGAGCCTCCATGACCCTTGGCTCCGCCCTGTCCTCCCCTAGCCCTGTCTCCCCTGCTCTGTCTCTGCCCTCCCACTTCCCCAGCCAAGGCCTCTGGTGCCCCAGGAAGCTGCTGAGGTGGAGGTAGGGTAGCTTTGTTTGTGGGTGTGCCCTGCTGGGAGGCACTTCCTGTGGCAGCCTTCTCCTGCAGAGGCTGGGGTTCCCAGGAGTGGGTCTCCTGCCCTTATCCAAGCAGCCTCAAAGGAGGTGGAGGTTGAGAGTGTGGTGGGCAGGACAGCATCCCAGGGTTTGCGGCACTGTGAAAGGTCCAGGAAGGGGTGGGGTGCTGGAGAACTGTGAGATAAGGAAAACTAGAGGTGACTGTGGCTAATCCTTAGGGGTGCAGACTGCCCCACGCTGCCTCAAGCCTGGAAGTTCACTCCACTTCCCTCCACCAGTTGCCCACTCCCCATGGGCTCTCTCCAATCAGGAGCTGTATACCTGCTCCTGATTTTCCTAACTCCACATGCCCACTCATCTGGATGGCCCCTGTCTCTCTGGGTGTAGCCTCTTCCTGTTCTGGGCTTCCTGCCTCGGTGGGTCCCACTCACCACCATCACTACCCAGTGCTACTTAGGTGGTTCTGCCTGACAAGGCTACTTCAGTCTTCCACCCTCACCGGACCTTCCCCACGTCCCCATTCACACACACACACCCCCGCTGGGCCACAGTCCAGCTCTGCACCAGCTGCGTGCCCCTTCCATGCTAATGGTGGGGGACCAGCCCCCACTTTTACAACCAGGGTACTCTTGAGCAGGGAGAAGTGAGAAATATTTAGATAGAAAGAGAGACCTAGACGACGACGACGATGAGAGGAAAGACAGAGACACAGGACAGCCTCGGGAGGGCCTGGGTCAAAACCCACCAGCCCAGAACTTTATTCAAAAGGCTTTTTATAACAATGCCAAGGGGTGAGGCAAAAAAACAAACAAACCTCCCCCTGCTAGATACAGCCAAGTGTAGACCCTTCCAAACACCTGGTACCCAGGCCCATGGCCCAGTCATCCTCTTGTGCAGTCCTGTTGGTAAAGCCACTAGGGGACCTCAGTGGGCTCCAACAGCTAACAGAGCCTAACTGCCCACAGAACTCCAGAGGCCGGGCACCGAACCCTTGGAAAGGATCAGGCGCCCAAGCTACACCCAGCCACTGGACTGATCCCACATGTGGCTAGTCATTTGGGTCCCTGGCTGTGGCCCGAGTCCCTCCTTTGATTTGGTCATACAGACATCTGGGGCCGGTAGGAGTTAAGTTAGTGGCGATTTGGCTGTCCAAACAAAGAGTGGACAGAAGTACAGAGGTTTGGTAAAGTCCTGGCAGGGTTTACCAAAAGAACAAGGTAAAAAAAAAAAAAAACCTCTGGCTGACCCCAAGTAAAGACACTGGGGCTTGAAACATAGGAGCCACACAAAGCCACAGAAGCAGCACATCTGGGCTTGGAGACCAAGCCTAGCTAGAGGACTCTCTGCTGTCTGGCAGCCTGCTGAGGGACAGCTTAGCTGAGGAGTGAGCCTCACAGATGGAAGGCAGCCCTGCCTCCGGCCCTCTTCTCCTGTGTCCCATGTCCCATCCATCATAGCAGGACCAGGAACTTTAACACTCAGACTCTCCTAGACCTCAGCCCTTTCAGGATTTTTTTCTGTCCCGGGCCCATCCGGGCCTGCTTCTTACTGGCCCCGCCCCAGTTCTCTCCCTCGAGGCCCCGCCTCCTCCCTGTCACTCATCAACCATCTCCCCTGGCGCACACCAAAGCTCTTTCCTCAGCTCCTTGTCCCCTTGGAATTTGGCCTGTGGCCCACCCCCAGCCTTCTGAAACAGGACCTCAGAGCCCTCTACCATTAACCACATTGCCCATCTCTACCCGTGATGTGCTCTGGTGGCTCCGTATAGCTACCTGCCACGAATGGTGCCGGGTAGAGTACACCCCTCCTTCACCCCACTCGTGTGAGCCTCGATGTGGAAACAGACAAACCCCTGAGGCTCTTTCCTCCCAGCCTACCTGCCTGGGAAGGACATGGCCTGTCCCCCCAGCTCCAGCTGCCCTTCTGTTGCATATCTCTAGCCAAGTCCCCCGGAACTGAGTGTGCAGGCCAGAGTGTGGGTGGACAGTCTTGAAAGTCTTTCTCCAGCAGGGTTCTGAGACTGACGTGGCCAAAGCCGCAGGGGTTGGGGCTAGGGAAGGGCTTCAGGTTGTGCCTCCGAGATGGAACTTGCTGCTGAGGATGCGTGGCTGTTCTTGCGGCATGGAGCCCCATGCCTAGACAGAAGTCCGGCCACACGGCAGGGGCCCCTGCTTCTTTCTAGTTCATTCTGGCCCAGCTTCTGCAGTCAGACGTGGCCTCCATCTTGGCTTCCCAGGCACCCACCAGGGCCACCTCACATTCCTGAGCTCCACTTTCCCTTTTGACTGGGATGGGGGAGGGGGGGTTGCGTTCCCAGAGGAGCTTGGAGGAGCTTCAAAGAATCCCGTGTGCAGTTTCTGGCCCAGGGTGTAGCCCAGAGCAGGTGCTCAGTTACAGGCTTTTCTGTCTCCTTGGTGTTTCCCACTTGGCCAGCTCTATGGAATACCCGTGGGGAACCAAACCCGAGGCAGGTCCAGCGGTGAGGACAGAGACCCAGGGCCTGGCCTGGCCTTGGTCATCTCTTATTGCTGTGGTTGGTAGAACTAATCCGAGGAAGCATAGGATTACCAAAGGATCAGTCAGGAATTCATAATCTGGACCCTTCCAGGAAGGCCATCTCCACCCCAGGGGCTTGCGGGCTGGGAGAGCGAGGGTAAACTGCCTCGCATGGAGGTTTGTATCAGACACCACACACGGCCTGCTCTAGCCCAGGGGTCATTTTCCTGGGGCAGCCATTGAAATCTGAAGAGGGGCTTTCCCTCTGTTGAGCACCTCTTGGTTAACCACAGATCCCTAGTGGCACACACGGTCCCTCCAGCCAGGCACTGTGGCCCCTGTCTGCTTGTGCATGCTCAGGCAAGGGCATGCTCAGTGGGTATTAGCAGCTGTGGATAGGAACTCTGCACAGAGGTGCAATGTGCAGACCTCTGTGTCACACCTAGCCAGAGGATAGCCCCACATAGACAAAGGGCTCAGACCGAGATATTCACCAGCTGTGTGACCTGGAAGAGCAGATCCAGATGTTCATCAGCTGCATGACCTGTCTGGGTCCTTCCCTGAGCCATGCACAGAACAGACATGACATTGCCCCCTCACCCTCGCTCCTGGGAGTGGGGGGGACTCTAGAGAGAGGCTTCCTGTGAGCATCCTCTGTCTTCCCGGCACTCTGAACCTCACAGCTAGGGAAAGAGCAGGAAAGCGGGAACAGGCTAGCGTCCTGAGGTCCCTGTTCCTGCCTCCTGACCTAAGAAAGAGCCTCCATTGTCCTTCAGTGTAGACAAGGAGCCTGTCTTCCTGCCGGATGCAGTCTCTCCTCAGTTGTTCACCCCCACCCCCTCCCCGACCCCCGGCTCCTTCCAGTTCTTTCTGCAGACCTGTAGGACCCCACCCCAAGGTGGATTCTGCTTCTCCAACAACCACGTAAACATCCTAACCCCTTCAGGTGCATGCAGCTCTTCCCTGGCACTCCCACAATCCCTAGAGTCGAGAGTCCTCGGTGCTCCAGAAGACAGTCCCCCGATTGGGAGCTTGTCTCACTAAGTTCTGAAGGGTGGGACTTGAACAGGCAGGCCACCGTCAGCAAGGGCCTCATGGGCCTCACTGCCACCAGGCTGTGTTAGGAAGAGAGTCCAGGGAGCATGAAGACTGCCTCTGAGGCCTGCGGGACCCTTTGAGCAGTATGGGTGCGGGCCATGCCAGGGAGAGTGGCTTTTATCCCAGAGTGATGGGATCTGGGGGAGGGTCAGCAGTGAACTGAGGGAGAAGGTCAGAGGTCAGTCAGTAGGTAGATGAAGAAAGCCAGTGGCTGGCTCCCTCACAGCTGCTTCACAGTCAGTTCTAGAGACTGAAAGGCAGGTGGACCCACCCTGACCGAGGCCTATACAATGCAATCAGGGCCTGGGGCAGCTCCCTGTCAGGGTCGTGTCTTGCAGGGACAGAGCAGATGCTGGGTGCTGGGCTCACAGGAGGAACTCCCTCCCCACACCCCACCTCCATCAGAGCCTCTTGGGAGGAGAAGACCCTGAATCCCTCAGGCCAGGCACATACAAATGGGAACCAGCATTCTAGAGAGAGGAATCAGTCTGCCTAAAATCCCCCAGCTGGCAGGAGCCCAGTCTGGTGGACCGGCCCATGGACTGTACCCAGCTCTTCTGTCAAACTGTCAGAGCTCTGCCCCGCTGCCCCACGTGTGGGCCCGAACCCTGGGGTCACTCTCCTCACCCCAGCTTCAACCCTCTTCCTCTTTGCCAGGACTGATTCACAGGGTAGGATTCATTTCCCATGCCCCATGCTACTCCGGGACCTCTCAAGTCCCTGCTTGCTAATCTCATCATCAAACAGGAGCCATCCCCCACCAGGCTGGGCCTGTGCTGACCACTGGGCAAAAAGGATACCCAGGTATGGCTCTTCTTAGAGCCATCTAGTGGATGAGGGGACAGCCAAACGTAATGTCATCTTGATGGCTGGCACTGTGGGCTTCTGAGCCCCAGGGACTCCGCTGGCTTAGCCAAAGGGGCTACCCAGTGAGAAAAGCAAGGTCTCTCAGCCTTGTGTCATTTCCCCCTAGGAAGCAGCGGACTCCTGGGTAGGTCAGTTCATATCTGTGGCTCCTCCCTCATAGCCAAAGCACTGTCTTATTGAACTCTATACTGATCACTAGACTGGGGTATCTGTGAGACCAGGGTTGGGTCCCAAGCACATCTGCCCAGCTTAGAGCCACTCAGAAAAGGGTCCTTTTTATTACATATTTATTTTTATGTGCATTGGCATTTCTCTTGCATGTATGTCTGTGTGAGGGTGCTGGATCCACTGGAACTGGAGTTATAGACTTGTCTCTCTCTATCAGAGCCATGCCACCATGGGTGCAGACTCCCACCTGCCTCAGGCCATCACCCTGCTTCCTCACTGAGCCGCCCTGGGAGCCCCACTTCTGGACTAGTCCGGCTCACTTCTTAGCCTGATGTCTCACGGCTGTGCGAGCATGCCAGCTCCTTTGGTGGCCATATGACCTGAACACACAGGCTGCTTGCTTCTCCTCTATGGCTGTCCAGTCGCGGGGCTGGCCTGAGATGGGCCCATAACTGGTTTGGTGCCCTGCAACCTCGATCTGAAAATTCCCAGTCATTTTTGAACACAGACCCCCTCATTACCTCTCACTGAACCACAAGTGAGGCGGCCATTTCCACCTGAGCAAACTCCTCCGAGTCTCAGTTCTCTCCGCAAAAGCAACAGGTTTTGTTTTGGTTTGCTTTTTTGTGTGTGTGGGGGGGCAGGTGTGAGTTATTTTGAGGGTAGTGGATTCTTGGATGAATAGGGCTATGCCTTTGGAGGGTGGTTCTCTTGCAGGAGATGTGCAGCAACCATTAGGAAGAGTCCAGTAGTTCTCAGCTGGAGCCAGGGCACAGAGAAAGATGGAACTCAGGGGATCACAGATGAACTTGTCTCTGACCTTGAGAGAGGCCCTCTTTCCTTAAGCTCCAGCATCATAGTTCTGGTGGACAGACCCAGGCCTTACCAGGCTGACCTGTACACCAACCCCAGCTCAGGGACGGGGATGGGGACCAGAGAAGACCACTGGGGTGAGAAACAGGGGGAAGCCCATCCCCTGGAATAGCCTGCCACAGACTGCAAACCTCATCTACCACCTATGTGAAGAGAGGAATGTTTTCCAAGTTTCTCTGAGACAGTAGTAGCCAAACATCAGATCTAGGCGGCCTCTAGTCTTGGGGGGCAGAGGTAAGGCTGTTTTTAAGGTCCTCGGAGATGAGAGCCGTGCAGTACTCCAGTACCGATGATGCCTTCAGCAGGGCCCAGGAGCTTCTGATTGGACATTTCTAGAGACAGGACGTTCAGTCTCACCCTGCCAGCCTGTGCCCCACAGGGGACCTTGGTGGGTTCAACATGTGTTACACTTGGTGGCTACCCCTCGCCCAGAACAATATGGCTGAGGTGGAGGAGGGAGAGGTGATTTCTTCATGCAACAGGAGGGTAGAGGGCCCATGGAGGCCAGATCAGCCACCAAGCTGCTTAGGGGATGTTCTCCCAAAAGCATTTAGCTACTGCTCTCCTTAGAGCAAGGCGGTGGTCCAGAGGAGGGACCGTTTAGCTGTGAGGTCATAGGACAGTGCTCGCATGGCCACAGTAAAAACAGAGACTGCAGTTGGGAGCCAGGAAGAAGCTGTTGAGCAGGTCCCGGGGGAGGTGGGGGGGAGGCTCAGACTCAAGGGGACGGATAGAAAAGCATTCCTAGAGTAAGGAGCTCCCTTGCTAGGTAAGACACTTGTCTAGTCATGTGTGTGGCTTGCACAGGCCCCTGGAGTTGGTCTGGCAGATAGGACCCTGTGCCCAGGGAGCTGTGTGTTTTGTTTAGTCCAGCCAAGCAGATCCCAGCCACTGCTGCCACTGGATCTCTGCAGCTGGGCACAGGCTCCCCATTGAGGAGGAGAGGTCCAGGAATCTGGGAAGGTGGGAGTATGAGACATGGGAGGCAAAGGGGGTGTCTGGTCTCTGGCAATCATTGTAATGAGGTGCTTTGGGCTACGGGGCTGGCACCTGAGAACAGACACAGAGGACTTCCGGGTCACTGGAGCCTGAAGCCAGTGCATCACCATTGGCCGGGGCAATGCCAGGAGGCCTGAAAGCCTGGCATGGGAGGGAATGAGTTGCACTGGGGCTCGGTGCAAGAATGGGTGAGCACTCTGCCAGAGCCCAGCTCCCCGTCTCAGCCTCAGTCTACCCAATGAGCAGATGGAGTCAGCAGGTCCCCAAGGCCTCCTTAGTTCAATTCCAAGTCCCATCCAAGGGGAAGGAGGGGTCACAGACTATTGGTTTGGCTCCCAAGGACACAGTCACCAATGCCTGAACCCCACCTCCACCACCAGAGAGGCCCAGGGCCCACCCAGCCCTGGCACCCATCACCTGCCCCCTCCCCCACATTCCCCTGCCACTGAGCTATAATTACCCACACCTGTGAGACAGGTAGCCTTTCTGCCCCTCTCCAGAGGGCTGTCCCACATGAAAGGCTGGCAGGCTCTCTGCTGGGGTGGGCAGCAGGATTCCCCTCTGGTTTCACCCCAGGAAAGGAAACGTTTGGTGGGCACCCCCCAGGTCAGCACCTGTGCCTTATGGCTTTTAAGTGGAACGTGTATTTGATCTTCATCTTGGCCTTGGGGGAAGCAGCTCATCTTCTCACTCCCCAGGTGTGGGGCTGCCTTCTGCCCTGCTGCCCCAGTGGCTGCCTCTGTGAGGAGATGAGAGGGTACACAGAGGCTACAAACCAGTTAGAACTGGTCCATGCTGGCACAGAGGCCCACCTGCCTAAGTGTGAGGAAGGCCGGCCTTCTCTGTGCCTGGACTTCAGGGGAATGCCTCGGAGAGACAACTTGGACCATGAAGGATAAGGAAATAGGCCTTGAAGGCCACAAAGAAACCCCACTCACAGAAACCACCCATCCCTGGCTGGAGGTGCCAGCCTGAATCTCAGAGAAGCCAGCCAAGGAAAGTGTTAGTAGGAAGGACATCTGCTTTTAGTGTCAACCACGGCTCTTCCGGGATGGCGATGGCTGGTAGTGATGCCGGCCTTGAGAAAGAAGGGGCTGTCCTTGGGGACAGTATAGCTTCTGCAGCAGATGACACCCACCAGTGTGACCTAGCAGACACAACCCACTTGTGCATGCATGCACACAAGGATATTAGTCTTCTGTCCCTCTCCTGGCACCCCTACCCTCTCTGGGGCAAAGTTCAAAGGCAAGACATCATGAATCTGATGGAATTAGGAGCGTGGACTGCTGATCCCCAAGAGTCTTCCTTCATCCCTTCCTCGGGCTCACTCCCAAAGTCTTTGCCGAGGAGACTCATGACATTTGCAGAATTGAGGGAGAACCCTCCAGGAAAGCAGCCAGAGCCAGGCACCAGGTGACGCAAGATGGAGGCATAAGGGTATCGCGCATTGTGGAGATGGGCGTTCAGTGGTGTTCTGCTGCCCCACAGGAAGGGGTCAGAGAAGCCCGCTCACACGGGCACTGTTTCATGAGAAGCCAGCCTCCAGGTGCTCATGAGGAAAACCAGGTGGCAAACGACCAGAGCGGTCTGGGAGGGTGGTGGGTGAGCCAAGCACGACCTGGAGAGCCAGCTCTGCCAGTCGCCTGCAGGCCTGCAGAGGATCACTCTCGCCCCACGGCGGCTTCGGTGACCTCCGTTATGCCCCCAGCCACTCTGGCCCCTTTGAATTTTGCAGGAGGAGGGGGGGAAAGCATTAGACAGGCTTCAAGTGGACACAAACCAGACGCTTTGGCAAAAGGTTCAGCAAGAGCAGATGTGAGGCTGGGAGCACCCCGAGGCTGATGGATGATGTGCTGTACTCTTACCGGGCCGGAAAGCCATTTCACACCAGGCTGGGCTTAGGAGCCCCCATGCCTTCTGACAGCCACCATACAGGATTGGGTGTCTGAACCCAAACAGGGTCAAGATTTAGAACTCCGCTAAGTAGCTGCTAGGTTGGTCTCAGCGCTGATCCTAAGAGTGACCTCTGCACAGTGAGTAACCTTTACCCCAGCACAGCCCTAAGTCATCTCCTAAGACATTTCCACGGGACCGGTACCAGCTCAGGAAGTGTCCCGACAGCCAGGGTACCACAGACAAAACATGGGCCTCGATTCCTGCTCTCACGGATGGGCAAGGATGGTAGCTGGTTCCCGGGGAAACTCAGCGTCTCTGTCTCTCCCTTCCCTCCCCTCCCCAGAGACATGCGCAGTGAACAATGGAGGCTGTGACCGGACGTGTAAGGACACTGCCACCGGCGTGCGGTGCAGCTGCCCAGTTGGATTCACGCTGCAGCCGGATGGAAAGACATGCAAAGGTCAGCACGTGGGCTGTGTTGGTACCGCCTTGCCTGGCCCCGGAAGGCCCAGATGGCCCTGCAGCTGGGCCCTGTTAACCAGGCTGCAGGGCAGATGAAAGAAGGCAGCTGGCAACCATGGGGAGTCACTGTCAGAGATGATAAGAAAAGGAAGGGTCCCCAGCAGGGTACGGTGGCACACCTGGAGTGTCCTGGGTCAGGAAGGTCCCGGTGCCATAGAATTTGCCTGTGGCTTAAGAGCTAACAGAAACCGCAACAAGGACATTCTGGACCTTCAGCTCTAGGAATGGGGGTGTGGTGGGTGTGGCCCAACCCTTGGCCTTCGGTTGTATGGCCTTTAGTGTCCAGCTGGTAGGGGACAGCTTGGAACAGGGCATGCATCATGGTGTGTCGCTACCACAGATGTGTGACGGGACCTCAACCAAAGGCAAAGGGACTTAGTTTGGCATAGAAACGGAGGAGCCTGGAGGTGAGAATGAGGTGGCTGAGGTGGAAGGCAAGACTGCCCTCCAGCTGTGGAAGCGAGAAGGAAGGACGAAGCTCCCACTGCTTTCCTCACTGATGTTACAATAAGCCAGCCATCATACGGGACCCCAGGAGAGCAGAGTAGATCCAGGCTTTACCGTGCCCTCTGAGGCACAGGCTGACCCTGGCCATGAGGGTTGTGTAGAGCTTCATTCCTGTGATGAGCCCAGGGTGGTCAGGAATAGAGCAATAGAGACCAGCTGCTCACCCCTGAGAGCCAGGCCCTGAGGGCCTGGGCCGTATGTGATCTGAGATGAGAGGGACTTCTGCCCCACACCAGGCCAGCAGCCCAAACCATGTTCTGCTCTGTACTCCATTTGCAGGCGGGGGGGGGGGGGGGGGGGGGGGGGGGGGGGGGGGGGGGGGGGGAGCAGGGAGGATAGGTGTAAAGGAAACATCACAGCCTTAGGTCCACTGGCCCTAGCTCCCACCCACTGATTCTTGGTTTCCCATGGCTCCTCTTCAAACGGTTGGGCCCTTTAACCAGGCTGGCCCTTCTTTAACCCAGCCCTTGGCCAAACCTCCTCCATGAACATGCGCCACTCCTTGGGGCCCTCTCTCCCCTCCCTCCCTCCTGACTTCTGGAGTGGGCCAGCACACTCAGGTGATTGAGGTGCTCTGGCTCCTGCTGGGAGGAGGGGGGTATATTGAGCTGGCTTCAGGGTCTGATATGAAGATGCACCAGCAGCTTACCCACGCATGATGGAGTCCTTGTGAGCTGCAGGTGGAAGGTGGGGGGGGGCAGTGGCCTTCACCAGCATAGGGTGTTGACAGCATTTCCAGGGACTGCTGGCCAGGCCCCAGTCAAGGTTAGGGAGGGAGCGCACAGGCCTAGATTGTCATCTTGAGATGGTCCCATAGCACATGGCCTCTGGGCAGAATCTAGAGGAGCATCAAGGCTTCTGGTGACATTGCTTGAACCAGGTGACCATGGCAGGGGAGAAGGGGAAGCTGAGATTCCTCTATGGAGGCTACAAGCATCGCCGGGGTGGGGATTCATGTGTAAGTGCCTAGCATGGCCACCATGACATCGTCAAGTCCAAGAAGCCAGATGGCAACCACAGACCCCAGGGGTAGGGGTTGTGGAGTTCTTGACGGTGGGCTAGAGTTTCCAGCAAGCCAACCGGGGATTCCTAGTGAGCCTGAGGGTCTGCCCTGGGGTTCCACCTCACTAGTCAGGTGCACACTCTGATCTTGGCGAGGGTCCCAGGGACAATATCAAAGGGATGACTTCAAAGGCTCGGTGTTTTCTGAAAGCCCAGAAGTCATCATCAGGCAAGCCAGGTGGCTGCAGGGGGGGGGGGCGCGGGGGGGGGCCCCGGAGACAGCTGGGAAACCCAGAGCAGAAAGCCCTGGACCAGCTAGGGGCCGCAGAGCCGGTGCAAGCATGGTGGGAAGATGTACCGAGCTTGGGGACCAAGGGCCTGGGGAGTTTACCCCAGACTTAGCGCTGCTCCAGGCCGCCAGCCCTAGGCACCCTGTTTAATACAGGGCCACTTGCTATCAGATGGGCATCATTGCTTCTGATACTGAAGCCCCTCCTCCCGCCATCTCCCAGAACAGCCTGGGAGAGCCCCCACCCACTGCCTGTTCTTCTTCCTCCTCCTCCTCCTCCCCCACGCCCTGAGCCAAACAGGCCACCTGCCAGGACTCCCATCAAAGTGGGAAAGAAGGTGTCCTCACCTGACTTGCAGGCCAGCCCAGCCCAGCCCAGCCCGTGGCCTCCCTCTGCACCCACCTGAAAACCCTCACACGTAGGCACCACAGGCGGCCAGGCTGTGCCCAGTGGAAGAGCAGAAGGGAAGAGGGGGTCGGTTGGTGTGTGCTTTCCTGTGGCACACCCCATGAGGGCACCCCTATACACACGATCCTGAGCCCCACGCCTCTGTGCCCTCAGCTCCCCCTACTGTCTGGGATCCTTGCCTTGCTCCTGATGACATCATTCGTCTCTTAACTTTGTGAACATTCTCAGGAAGTCCCTGGCCCCTGAGGGCTTACCTCTGCTGCCCTCAGACTTTCCCATGTCCCCCCCCCCCAGAACAGGACCATGATGGCAAGAAAGAGGTTGGCACAGCTTCTCTAGGAGTGTGGTGGGTAGAGCCCCACAGAGGGTCAGCAGGGGGAAGTAGACAGCTGAGGCCGGACCCAGCTGCAGAGGGAAGAGCTGTGAGAACCCAGGCCCTTTGTCCTGGGAAGCCAGAGGCCTCGGCATGCTTGACAGATATACCATGGAAGGTGGTACACCGGTTGCCATGGCGGGGAGGGGGACCGGCACTCTGGGGACTCATTGGAGGTTGAGGGCCTGTGAGGCCAGCGACCCCCTGCTAGATCCTGTGCTGGGGGGGGGGGAGAGCGGCTTTCCCACCACCTCCAGGGAGCCAGCTGGCTACACCAGCCTGAGCTTTCTCATTCTGACCCTGTGGCAGCCCCTTCCCGGACAGGCTCAGGTGGGGAAGGCGTTCCAAAGGCCTGAGGCCCTCTTTGCGGGAGGGGTCAGGAGTCCAACCATGCAGCACCAGGGCGCACGTGAGCAGGACACGGATGGAGGGGGGCTCACAGAGGTGGACACGCGTCCTTGAAGTGTTAGCCGGAAGGCCCACACTGTGAGGGAGCAAGTTCCCTATCCCCAAAAAAACGTGAGCTGAGGCCAACCGGCAACTTGCTCGTGAGGGGGGGATGGTGTGAGGGGCGTCATAAATGGCAGAGGGTGGGGCCAGTGGTCTGTGGAGTATGGTGACGACTCACAAACTGCTGAATTAAGAACAGGTCAAGCCAACAGACGGGGGAGTCGAGTGGGCCCAGACCTCACTCACCTGAGGAAGCCTCGTCGCCCAGGCGCTCCCTCCCCCTCAGCAGGCAGCACGCTGTGACACTGGCTTCTCAAGTCTGCTGACACCCACTGAGCCCCAGCATCTTGGAGATGTGATTTCCTGTCATCCTCAGGATGTCTGTCCTGGGTTGTGGGAGCCTTTTTATCCTCATCCTGAGATGGGGGTGGGGGGCATAGCTTGGCCCTTGTCACCTGGGGCAACATGGCTGTGGCCTCCCCAGATGTTTGGGTAGAGGGACGTGGGAGGCGTCACTGTTGATCCTGAAACAAGGTACCAGAGTCACCAATCACAGGGGAAGCCAGGGACCTTGGGGAACCAGGGTTTAGCTGCGTGCCCAGGCTCTTCCCGTCTGCGCTCACCTGGGGACCAGAGGCCATCCCTAGGCAGTGAGCAGCAGGTGGGTCAAGGCCACGAAGGCAGGATGGCGCGGCCCCTTCCCCAGGCCATCTCCACCACGGCACCTGAGCCCACCCCCCTCCCCCCACCCTCTTCAGACATCAACGAGTGCTTCGTGAACAATGGAGGCTGCGACCACTTCTGCCGAAACACCGTGGGCAGCTTCGAATGCGGCTGTCAAAAGGGCCACAAGCTGCTGACGGACGAGCGGACGTGCCAAGGTGAGCACCCACCAGGCCCGAGGTGCCACTCACAGTCAGCCCCCACGATCCCTGTCTTCCAGATTCTTGCAAACTCCCAGGAGAGGAAAGCACTCCCGCTGGGTAGCTCGGGATACAGAATTTTCCAGAACTTGGTGCCTGCTCTTGCCTGCCTGTCCTTCGTGACTTAGAGCCCTGCAAACCAACCCTGTCTCCCGTCCCTTTTATAGATGGAAAAAGAGCTGGGCATGGTGGTGCGTGCTCCAGTTCCAGCTGGGATGTGATTGCAACATTGAGTCTAGCCTGGGCTACACAGTGAGACCTGATCTAAAATCTATTTATGGGAAACTAAGACCCAGGGAGGGATCCACCCACTCTCCCCCCACCCCCATCCATGCCTTCCTCCTGCAGGCCGCCCAGCTCTGAAGGCACAATACTGCCTTCTGGTGGAAGGCATCGCACATCACAGACATTTTCCCGGCAGAGGCTTGACTTCTGCAAGGACAAAGATAACTGAGGATCTGGCTGGGCAGGCATCCCAGGAGGGGGTAATCAGGGAGATTCCTGGGAAAGCGTGCTGGACAACCCATTTCCCAAGAGAAACAGGAAGTTGGTCCATTAGGAGAGGGAGCTTGGGGTACATGAAACCTTAGTGGGGTTGATCAGGGCCATTGGGAAAGAGCAGCTGCCCTGGAGAACCAACATGGAGAGGAAACATATGAAAAACATCAGGGCCTCAGTTCTAACAATGACTATCCTAGCCTGGGCTACACAGCGTCTGGCTCTTTTGTTCCTGTACGGCCCCCGTAGTTAAAGAGCAGGCGGCCCTTTGGTTATTAGACTGGCAGCCTCTGCCTGTGAGTACAGTTCAGTGTCTGGGCAGTAAGACCCTAAAGTCCCGGGTCCTGGTAAGAAGAGGCTGCCAAAGGGTACCCACACCAACCTGGCCTACTCACCGGGTCAAGGCCAGTCACACCCTCCCCCAGGCCAGGCCTCGTTCCCCTGGAGGAACATCCCGGCCCCTCTTTTCTAGATGCAGGCTGGTCAGGATCCCAGGGGCGGGCCAGCCCCCGAGGGCTCCTCCACACTCCGGCTCTGTTTCATCACCAAGCTCTGTGGAGGGCCAAGGGCAGTGGTTCTCAGCGTGTGGGTCACGACCCCTTTGGGGGGTCAAACAACCCTGTCACAGTGGCTGCATATCAGAGATTTAAATTACAATTCATAACAGTAGCAAAATTACAGTTACGAAGTAGCAATGAAATAATGTTATGGTTGGGGGTCCCCACAACACAAGGAACTGTATGAAAGGGTCGCAGCATGAGGAAGGTTGAGAACAAGAGCCTTTGATCTTGAATCCTCAACCAGCCCTGAGAGAACAGGCAGGTTGGTAGGCACACGCAGGCTCTGCATCAAGGCCCCTGCTGGCATACTCCCCACCCGGCCCCATTTCTATCTCCATCCTTTTCTAGCTCATCTATCTGAAGGCTCCCTGGATCCATCAAAGAAGAGTCCAAGCTCCTTAGGGACTCTGGCACCTTCCCACTGCCCTTTGACCTTCATACAGTCCCCTGGCCTCCCTGCCTTTGTCTGGAGCATCCCTTCTCCTTTCCAAGCAGGACCCATCCACAGCCCAGGAGGTCCTCCCAGACCCCAGACAGAGCTCACACCCTCATTTGAGAACCCACAGAACAGCATCTCCCGCATTAGGGACTTAGAAACACATACATATTTCGAATAAGTATGACGTTACTAGAGTTGGAGCCAATGTATTCAGAGAACAAACTCTTAATTGCTATGCCTATGGAGGGTCAGGTCGGTGTCTATTTCTCAAACTTCTCAAGAGAAATGAACTGCATGCTCACAGGAGACAGTCTGTCCTAAACATAAACCCTGGGGGAAATAGCTATTATGTGTGTATTAGTCAATATTCTGTTGCTATGAAGAGACACCATGACCAAGACAACACTTATAAGAGAAAGCATTGAATTGAGAGCTTGCTTACAGTTCCAGAGGCTTAGTCCACTATTGACATGATGGGGGACTAAGAGGTACTATGGAGGTCCTGCCCCTAACAGTCCTCTCAGAGTCTGGGAAGAATCTACAACCAGCTGATAATTTAATCTTTGACAATAGTAAATTAATCTACATACAAGAACCTCTTTAGTCCATACACTTTATTCTTCTGAGTCAGTTCTCTCTCTACACAGCTTCTATCCTGCTTTCATGCCTAGCTCCTTTCTTGCCTGATTCTCTCTACATCTTTCTGCTGTTCCCTCTAGGACTATCTTAATTCTCTCGTTTTAGTTCTGCCTTATCTAGGTTCTCATCCATCTAGTTCCTTCCCATCTTAGCTCCTCTCCATTCTCCTTCTCTCTCGTCTTGTTCTTCCCCATCTGACTCTTCCTCATCTTCCATCTCATTCCTCTAGTCCTCTCTTCTAGCCCTTCAATCTAGTTCTTCCCCATCTCAGTTCATTCCTCTCTAGTTCTTACCCATCTAGCTCTTCCATTCTCTTTTCTCTTCTCCATCTCGTCCTTCTTTGAAAATAAAACTGCGTTTTTATCCCTTTGGCCCTTATCTCTCCAAGGTACCTCTGCTCCCGCCGTCTCTGGCAAGTGTGTTCAGTCAATAGGCGACTCTTGGTTAGGCAACTTCTGCCGCAGCTAGATGTACCTGTAAGTTGGAACCCTTTAGTTCTGAGTTAATTGTTAAGGGTGGATCTAAAACTAGAGATAAGACTTTGGAAAGGAGAAGGTTAAGCTTAATTAGCACATCCGCCAGGCCTTCTCAAACACATAGTCTGGATGCTTAAGTCTGAGAGTACAGAGGTGTCTCTGATAAGATATTTTCGTCCCTCTGGGGATGGTCCTGGCCGGATGCTGCTAATGATGATAATGACATAGAGCCCTGAAATTAGGGATCCTGGCTGCATTACTGCTCAGAAGGTTATCTAAATATTCCTTAGTAGAGGAGAAATTGTGCCCAATGGAGGAAAAGCTACAATAGCACATGAGAAATTCATAGTAGGAAACGGCTAATAATCAAAAGCCAATATCACCAAGACTCCTTGAGCCTCAGCTTCACCTCTGGAAGGTTTCAAAAGCCCACGCCAAGCCCAGTCTCTCATTCTGCCTGTGGATCAGGATGTAGCGCTCAGCTACTGCTCTGACGCCATGTTCCCTGCTACAAGCCACAAAAATATATGAAGTAGGATTTCAGCTGATTAGGACAAAGCTAATACCTGGGAGAAGCCAAGGGGCTGCTTCTGCTCACCGGGCTGGAACTTGGCCCCTGTTCTATCACATTTGTATCAGCTGTGGATGGTTCCCTCTCCTGCTGGTGCCTTCCTTGAATTCCTCTTCACAAGCTGGAAGCTTAGCTGGGTGGGGTCGTGCCCTGAGGTCACCGCTCCCTTTATTCCATTTCGCATCAGGCTTTCCTTTAAACTCTTTGAGCTCAGGACTTGGCTTCAACGTCGCCTTTCCTGGTGCTCCTTTCTCCTCACACTTTCTATTTCTCTTTGTCCAACTTGTTCCTTGTCATTGTTGATCCACATAAGGGTGACCACGAATAACCACGTGGCAGTCAATACTAGGCTGTCTTGAAATCCCTTCTGCCAATGCCATTGATCCAAAACTCTTCAGTGTAGCCTCAGGTAGATTTCTAGCACAAGGGCAAAAAGCAGCCGCATTCTTTGCCAAAATATCACAGGAATGTTCTTTAAACCATTTATTAATATTCCTCCCTTCTGAAGCCTCTTGACCTGGGCCCCCACAGTTCAACTTGCCCTCAGCACTGCCTTCCATGCTCCTACAAAGACAGCCCACTAAGTCCCACTTAAAGCATCCAGTCCATAGTCCCAAAGTCTTCCATAGTCCTCCAACAAACAGTATGGTCAGGCCTGTCACAGCAAATACCCCAGTCTCTGGTACCAACCTCTGTATTATGGGATGGTTGATGAGCAGGCAACATGTGACCCTCCTTTCTCTTTTTGTCTGTAAGAAGGAAGTTCATAGTCAAATATCCTATGCTATCAGGACATCCCTTTAAAGCCTTATGGGTAGTATACACCCTGGCCCCTCTTCTACTGTGCCCCTTTACTTAATCTCTCCAGAAACATCTTGGAGTGGTGAGAACACACTTTGGTCAACATTACGAGTGTATATTCCATTCCAGCTCTTGAGAGTTCTTGGGCAAGTCCCAGTCATTTTCCTTCCTGACATGTGTTCCCTTTCTATCCAGGCAAGGCAGCTCAGGCCTGTGATCCGGTACCTGGGAGGCAGAGGCAGGAGAGCCAGGAATTCAAAGCCGGCTTGGGCCACTTCATGAGATCACACGCACACACCCCAGTCTCAAAAGTAAAATGAAAACAGGGTGGGGAGGTGGCTCAGTAGGAAGCGCTTTCTGAGCAAGCTTGAAGATTCCATATTCCCAGCAGCCACGGAAAGGCCAAGCTTGACAACATGGCCTGTAAATCCAGCATGGGAGCAGGGTGAGAGAGGAGGACTTACAGGCCAGCCAGTCTAGCTGGCAGTGAACTTCCCATTCAGTGAGAGACCCTGTCTCAAAAACTAAATAAGTCTGGAGCAATGGCTCAGCGATTAAGAGCATGAACTGCTCTTGCAAAGGACCTGGGTTCGGTTCCCAGACCCACATCAAGAGTTTACAATGGCCTGTAACTCCAGCTCTTAGGGCTCTGGTGCCCTTTTCTGTCCTCCTTGGATATTGTACTCACATAATTTAAAACATAAACATTTTTAAATAAGTAATTAAGATGGAGAATAAGTGAGGAAGATACCCAACATTGACCTCTGGCCTGCACCTGTATGCACAGGTAAACACATGGACATACACACATGCACACATGTGCATACACCACACATATACACACAAAAAAATGTAAATATCTTTCCCAACCACAGGCTAATGAGATATTAACATAAAAGAGTCCCATAATAATCATCTACTCACGGTATTTTGCCCCACCCACTTCCAGAACAGATGTGAACAGATTCTGCCCCAGAAACAGGGCTAGACGCAGTGTGGGAAAGTAAGCAACAAGAACCTAATAGACTTGGGGAGGCTGTGCTAAGTCTCAGGACCCAGGGATCATCCAGATGGGACCTTCACTGGGTGGCAGACCTACCTAGTCACCTCACACTGACGCCCATGCTGTCTCCCTGTGGCCACAGACATCGACGAGTGTTCCTTCGAGCGGACCTGCGACCACATTTGCATCAATTCCCCTGGCGGCTTCCAGTGTCTGTGCCACCGAGGCTACACACTCTACGGGACAACCCACTGCGGAGGTCTGCAGCCCGCCCACCAGGGCCACCTCCCCCTCGAGGCACGCGCCTGGCCACTGCTCCCCACGCCCCAACCCCCACCTGAACCCTGGTGGGCCTGGGAGGGACCTTGCAAGGCTGGGAACTTTGGGGACAGAGGGATTCTGCCAAGCATAGGCACAGGGTAAAGGACAGAAGGGTGCGGGGAGACAGGGCATGCAAAGTACCACAGGGTATCTTAGCCAGCTTGGAAACCTTATTTCTGGGATGCCTCAGTCCAGAAGTGGAGGGGGGTGGCCAGTGCATAGAAAATTCCAGAAAGTACATTCTGGAGAAAAGCAGGATGGTAAGACAATGAGAAACCTAAAGGAGGAATGTTTAGGTCAAGATGGGAAAGCAATCCAGAGGGAAGTGCATGTACAGAGTCACAGGCCGGGGATGTACTTGAGATGAGCCCACACGCAGCGGGAAACAGGCTACTATCCCCTAGGGAGATGCATGCCCTGGATATACAGGGCTGCGTGAGCCTGGAGGAGCCTGGAGGGCTTCTTTTTTTTCTTTTCTTTTTTTTTTTTTTTTTTTTAAGATTTTATTTATTTATTATGTATACAGAAGAGGGCGCCAGATCTCATTACAGATGGTTGTGAGCCATCTTGTGGTTGCTGGGAATTGAACTCAAGACCTCTGGAAGAGCAGTCAGTGCTCTTAACCTCTGAGCCATCTCTCCAGCCTGCTTAAGGGCTTCTTTACAGCAGCAGGAAGGCTTGAAGCAGTGTGCAGTAGGGTCATATTCGTGTAACAATAGACTCTGGCTGTGGAGAAAAGGAGTACAGGATCCAGGCAGCCCAGGAGGGAGATGACCCATGGCTTGAAACCTTGAGCCTCTGAGGCGGGGATGGGGCGGGGGCCAGAGATGGAGAGAAGATTCGGGAGCCATCAAGCCTGGGAAGGGAGTTCTTGCCTAGGGCCCTGCTGGATTCCATGCCCAGCACCAAAGGGAACAGGAGCATAAGCTGAGCCAAGGGGCCTCTGGCCAGATGTGGCTGGGGATGATGAGAGTGGGGGAGGGGAGTCTCCTCTGTGACCTGAGGAGAGGATGAAGCGTGAGAGGGCCAGGTAATTCTGGAGACAGGGGCGGAGTAGCCACTAGATGCTGTCAAGGGACTCTCGAACACCAAGTGCCACCTCCCTGCCTGGCAGGACACTTGTGTGCTGGCCGCTGGGTGGCCTGGAGATGGAAGAGCTAGTCCTTGCCTAGAGGCAGCAAGGGGTCAGAAGAGGGGGTCTCAGGTGGTTCTTTTCACCCTGGTGCGGAACGGGGAAACTAAGGCAGGGAAGGAGCTGGTGCTTTCCCTAGGGAGATGAGACTTCCGTGATTCCTGGGACGTCTCCCAGGCTGCGCTGGGGTCAGGAGCTTCCTGGTCTCTGGTTCTGGGTGCCCCCCTGCCCTCCCAGCACCAGGGGTGTGGCCTGGGCTGGTGGTCCCCGCCCCCTCCTGCCTTCACTCTCGTGCCTGTGTTTCCAGACATGGATGAGTGTAGCGTGAACAACGGCAGCTGTGAGCAGGGCTGTGTCAACACCAAGGGCAGCTACGAGTGTGTCTGCCCACCGGGGAGGAGGCTGCACTGGAACCGGAAGGACTGTGTGGGTGAGTAGGGAGGGGCCGCCTGCTGGCCCTGCCCTCTGTATGGGGGTGGGGATGCAAGAGACAGTGACTGCAGAGGTGGGGGGCTCCTTGGGTCCTGGGTTAGTGGGCAGGGGTCTCTTGTCACTGGGGTTGGCTAATGGGAAACAGGGCTTGTTGGTGAGGGGGACACTGGAGGCCAGTTAAGCCTTGTGTCAGCCAGGGACATGGGGACAAAGGCCCTGAAGTGGGGAAATGGACCACAGAGCAGGAGACCTGGGAGTCTGCGTAGCCAATGCTTTGAGCCTGGGACCCTACTAGAAGCAGAAAGAGATAGACTGATGGCCTCACCTCCATCGGGTCCTCTGGGCCTTCTGAAGTTCCAGGGCGTAGACTGGCTAGACCCCTGTGGTTATGGTGGCAGCGCCAGGCCTGCAAATCCCACCCCTAATCCCCACCCAGCTGCCAGCACTGCCCCTTAGGCAGCCCTGCTTTCCTATGCTCTCTCCGCAAGGGCCCTGTCTCCTCTTGCTGAGTTCCGATGACTCGTGTTCATTGGTCCAATGAGTAAGAGATTAGCTGAACCCCCCACAGGACCAGGGAAGAGTTCTAGGGATGCCATGTGCCTATCCTCCTGGAACTCGCTCTCCAGATGGCTGCCCTGCCGTACTCTGATGTCCTAGGCAACCAAAGCCAGCCTTATAAAGGCAGCTGCTAGGCACAGGGGTGTGGGCCTGCGAAATCCCAGATACTCCAGAGGCTGAGGCGGGAAGATCGAAAAGTCAGCACCTGCCTAGGTACAGAGTGCGTTCAAGGTCAGCTGAGTGAATTCCATGAGTTTAAACAATTCAGCGAGACCCAGTCTCAAAACTGAAGTAAAAAGAAGGTTGGGGAATAGCACACACGAGGCCCTAGGTTTAGCCCCCATTAATGAAAAAATAATGAAAGCTCACACACTCTCTCTTCTGAGAGCCCTCCAGCAAGGCTTCCTGCCCTTGAGAATCAAAGCGCAGGCCCACCCTCACCCCTTTTTATTCTGTCGTTTTAACACAGGCTCTCACTATATAGACCAAGCTGGCTTCAAACTCATAGAACCCTCCTGCTTCTGCCTCCTAAGTGCTGGGGTTATAGCGTGCCCCAGCATGTCTAGCCAGGGTCCAGTTGTTAGAATGGCCATCAGAGCCCCCCCAACCCTTGCTGCATTTGCTCCATACCAACCCCCCCCCCTCCGTGCCCACCCTCCCGTAGCCAGTGATGTCCGAGGCGTCAGCTCTTGTCTTCACTGTGGTGCTATCCCAGAACGATGTGCCAAGCTTAGTTAGTCACTGTTCTACTGTGTAAAAGAGACACCCTGACCAAGGCAGTTCTTAAAGGAGAAACCATCTCCTTGGGGGCTTGCTCACAGCTTAGGAGGTTTAGTCCATGATCATCACGGTGAGATTTTTCCGTCACCAGCTGTATGGGGACGTAGCTCACATGCCATGCGCAGAATTCACCCATGTAATTCAGCATGCTGTGCAGCAGGGCTTTAACACAGTCAGTGAGTTACGTGAACCACGACATGGCTGCGTGGATACTCACCCGTGTGGAAGCCCAAGCAGGGCATCAGATGTCTGCCTCTGTCACTCACCAAGCAAGCTTTCCCATTAGCCTGATTCTCTGCCTCCCAGCACTGGGATGACAAGCCTGTGATGTCCCATCCAACTTCTTTCATGTGCTCTCTAGGAATCAAACTCAGGGCCTCATGCTCGTGGGGCAAGGACCTAACCAGCTGAGCTCTCCCCTAGCCCTGGACAAATTATCATTTTTATAATTTATTTATGTGCGTTGGTGTTTTGCCTCCATGTATGTCTGTGTGAGGGTGCCGGATCCCCTGGCACTGGAGTTGTAGACAGTTGTGAGCTGCCCTGTGGGTGCTGGGAATTGAACCTGGGTCCTCTGGAAGAGCAGTCAGTAGTACTCTTAACCACTGACCCATCTCTCCAGCTCCATGAACAAATGATTTTAATGGAATTCTGTATAATGAAGTACAGAGCTCAGCACCAAGGAAACAAAGGATTATTAAAGAAGTCAGAAGGGGCTGGGTGGTGATGGCGCACGCCTTTAATCCCAGCACTCGGGAGACAGAGGCAGGCGGATCTTTGTGAGTTCGAGGCCAGCCTGATCTACAGAGCGAGATCCAGGAAAGGTGCAAAGCTACACAGAGAAACCCTGTCTCAAAACGCGAAAAAAAAAATAGAAAGAAAGAAAGAAGTCAGAAGGGGCTGGAGGCCTAACTCAGCAATTAAGGGCACTGGCTGCTCTTCCAGAGGACCCAAGATCGATTCCCAACACCTACATGGTAACTCACAACCATCTGGAACTCCAGTTCGAGGGGATCCAACACCCTCTTTTCATCTTGATGGGCACCAGGCACACACCTGGGTACACAGGCATGCATACAGCTAAAACCCCCATACACATAAAACTTTTAAACAGAAAGAAAGACGACAGAAGCATGGTGGCTGGGCCGGCAGCTCAGCTCAGTGACAGAGGCTTCCCCAGCAGGTGTGAGGTCCTGGGTTTAATTCTGGATCAGGAGGAACAGGAGACTATAGGTGCTGGTGGATGCACTGGGGAGAGGAAGCTGCAAGAAGGTATGCTCAGCATGGCCAAAGGAAGCACCGGCCACTCAGCATCTCGCACAGGGAAGTTTGAGCATTGGCCTCTGCAAGGGAGAGCTGTGTTTCAGGCTTGCTCTCTGAGCAAAGCCATGCGCTCATCTTCAGAGGAGTGTGAGATGGATTTGTTTCGGGTGGTATTAGGCTTGGACCGGAGAGAGTCTAAGTGTGGCCTGTGCTGGCTGTGAGGGGTTGTGGCCTGACGGAGCCTTGTGATCTGGTCACTGGAGCGGCTTCCCTGAAACTGGCTCAGAATGTATGGCATTCTGCTGCTCTGGCTCAGAGCTACCATTACCTATCAATCAGATATTCTCATTCTCTCCCTCTCCCTCTCCCTCTCCCCTCTCCCCTCTACCCTCTCCCCCATCTCCCTCTCCCTCTCCTCTCTCTCTGTGTGTGTGTGTGTGTGTGTGTGTGTGTGTGTGTCTTGCCCTCCACCTTATTCTTTTAAGGCAGACTCTCTCACTGAACCTCTAACTCACTGATTCAGCTAGGCTGGCTGACCAGAGAGCTCCAGGGGTCCACCTGTCTTTGACACCACCCCCACCCCCACCACTCACCCCCACGCTGGGGCTGCAGACAGGTGCTATCACACCTGGCTTTTATGTGCTGGGGAATCCGAACTCAGGTCCTCAATCTCGCAGAACAAAGCACTTTATCACCTGAGTCATCTCCCTAGCCCCTTTCCCTATGATGTTTTCAGTCTTCATTTGTTTATGTTTATGTGCATCGGTATTTGGTCTGCATGTATGTCTGTGTGAGGGTGTCAGATCTGCTGGAACCTTAGTTGCAGACGGTTGTGAGCTGCCATGTGGATGCTGGGAATTGAACCTGGGTCCTCTGGAAGAGTAGCCAATACTCTTAACTGATGAACCATCTCTCCAGCCTGATGTTTTCAGTCTTCTAACAATAACCACAGGAGATGTCCTAAAGAGCTGCTTTGGACATCTTCAAGTGCCTCCTGGATGGGGTGCTGTCCCTCCCTGTACCCAAAGTTGGTTCCTGCCCAGATACCTATGTTCTTATGGAGCTGTCTCTGACCCCGGCTAGGCCCCAGGCACCTGCTCTGAGGACACACCCATCTTCCAGAGCTCCTGTCTGGGGATGCAAATGACCTTTCCTCAAACAGCCAAGACCAGAATTGTAGGGGTACAGAATAAGGGGGCTGTCAGTGGCCAGCACCCCCACATTGCCAAATAGGCCTGCATCTTCCTGCCCCCAAGTGCCTTCCTGCTACAGTCTGGCCCTGTGAGGGGGTTGGGAGACTGAACTAGGCCCCTGCCAGCACCCAGAGGTCCTCTGATCTTACTCACGGCCTCTCTGTCTCTCTCTTCTCCTCAGAGATGAGCGGGTGCCTGTCTCGGTCCAAGGCCTCTGCCCAGGCCCAGCTGTCCTGCGGGAAGGTGGGTGGAGTGGAGAACTGCTTCTTGTCCTGCCTGGGCCACAGTCTCTTCATGCCAGGTAAACCCCTGGCCCTCTGGGTTGGGATGGGTCCGTGTGTTGCTTCCTGGGGTACACACCTGCTTCCTACTGCTCAGCGGGACAGAACCCCGGGCAGGGCTCCCAGTCCTTGGAGCACTCCCAGACAGCTCACTGTCTGGCTCTCTGTGGACCTGGGTAGCTTCCACGGTCCTGATCTTCAATTCATCCAGCAACTCCTTGGAGGCCTCAGGAATCTGGGACCCGAGGAGGGAGGTATGCCCCCTAACCAACCTTACCCACTGGCCTCTCCACAGACTCAGAAAACAGCTACATCCTGAGCTGCGGTGTTCCGGGTCTCCAGGGCAAGACACTACCAAAACGCAATGGCACCAGCTCTGGTGCGGGACCCAGCTGCTCAGGTAACCTTGGGCCTGTCCACACCACGCATGCCTAGATGACCCTTTCATTTTTCATCCAGTGCATGATTGAGGAAAGGGAGGGGGGACCGCCCAGGGAAGCATTTTCCATTCTGGGTCCTACCTGTCGTGGCTTGGGATTCTGGAGACAGGACCAGGACCTAAAAAAGCCTGGAGGCTGAAAGCTGAGGCCCAGCCCACAGTCAGGGAGCTACCAGAGGCCTTTCTGACTGAGGTCACAGTAGTAGAGTGATTCACTACAAATGTTGTGATCCCACAGCCCCTGTTACTGCCATTGTTTGAGACAGGGTGTCTCTCGTATAGAGCCCAGGCTGGCCTTGAACAAGCTATGCAGCAAAGGATAGCCATGAACTTAGCCCACAGAGCTGCCCTTGAACACTATTCTCAAAAGGTTGTTGCTCAGAGTCCCTGCCTCTCAGAACCAAGCCTGCTCCCAGCACTGCACAGAATGCTGGGATGTTGTGCCTAACACATCTAGGCATGGGTTCATGAGCATCCAGGGTCACAGGACTCTAGGCCGTGGAGCTGGGGTCTGCTCTGGAGAGGCCTACAATTCTAGGTGTCCTAAGGTTTGAAGTCCTTCCCTTCCTTACCCTTCTCTGTCCCTTTTCCTAAAAGCACAGCCATGTCAATGACTTTGGCCATGAAAGAGGAGGTGAGCAGTGTTCTTTCCTCCCGATAGAAGACCTCAACCTGGCCCCTGGCCTTGAGTTTGACCCCACCAGCCATGGGTGCACTTGTTTGGGGCCTTACAGGGAGAAAAATAAGTGGGGCAGGGAAGGTCCCTCCCCCCAGGAGGACTGCCAGGGCAGAATGGCCCACATCAAGTCCCACCCAGCTCCAGAAGGACATGTCCTTTGGCAGCCCCCGTCCCCCACTACCTCCTTGCCCACAGGAGAGGCCGCCACCTGGGGGAATTTTGGCTTTCCCCAGATGCCCCCACCACCCCATCAGACAGAAGGCCCGCTTCAAGATCCGAGATGCCAAGTGCCATCTCCGGCCCCGGAGCCAGGAGCGAGCAAAGGACACCCTGAGGCACCCCCTTCTGGGTAAGTGGATCACCCTCCCTTGCTTACTCAGGGAATGGAGGAGAAGTCCTCAGTCCTGCTGGGTTGGGCTGCCAAGCATAAGCTCCTGTCTGTCCTCCACCAGGGCCCCTAAGCCCTCTGAGCCATGTCTGGTCTACACTATAAGCAATGGTCATGAGAGGGAAACATAGGAACATGGGTACTACAGCACCTTACACACAACAACACACACACACACACACACACACACACACACACACACATTCTCTATGGCCTGGTGGAGCCCTGATGGAAGAGATTTCAGGTCTTGGGTGTAGGTCTCCTGGCCAAAACTTCAGTAGACATGAGTGGACACATGGCCTCCTCAGTCAGTGTTGAGGTACCTCCGTATGTGGTGGTATGTCCCCCAAGGCTGAGCCTGAGACTCACTTCAGCCCCCAGTCCCTGTGGGACCCTGAGAAGCTCCTCTGCAGCCTCAGTATCCCCATCTCTTCCATGGCCTCCTGGGCATGGAGGGACCTTGCCCAGAGGAGTTTGCATGTGGGGCTAGGAAGGACTCTCCTTCCGACACAGACCACCTTTGCCACAGTGTGCCAGGCTCTTTCTCTTGGGCCACCAACCAGCTCCCAAATCATGACACAGAGATTTCTTATTAGTTAGGAATGCTCGGCCTAGCTTAGGCTCATTTCTGGCTATCCTTTTTTTTTTTTCTTTAATTTAAATTAACCTATTTCTCTTCATCTACATTTTGCCTTGGGGCTTTTTACCTTTTCTTTCTGTATGTCCCGCTTTTCCTGCTTCTTCTGTGTCTGTCTGTCTGTCTGGTGGCTGCCTGGCTGGCTGGCCCAGGGTGTGTCCCTCTCTTTCTCTCCTCTTCTTCTCTCTTTATTCTTTCTTCCCACCATTCTTCCTATTTATCCTCTCTGCCCTCCTGCCTAGCTATTGGCTGGTCAGCTCTTTATTAGACCAATCAGGTGTGTTAGGCAGGCATGGTGAAACAGATGTAACACATCTTCACATAGTTACAGAAATATTCTGAAGCATAAACAAATGTGTCACATCTTTGCCTAGCTAAAGTAATATTCCACACCACCACAGTGTACTCTTCTCTGTCCAGATAACTGCCACGTGACTTTTGTGACCCTCAAGTGTGACTCCTCCAAGAAGAGGCGCCGAGGCCGCAAGTCCCCATCCAAGGAGGTGTCCCATATCACGGCAGAGTTTGAAGTGGAGCTGAAGCTGGATGAGGCCTCCGGTGGGTGAAGTGTTCTTGGGGGCTGGGAGTCTGGTAGCCATGAGGCTGAGTGAGCCCATGGGGAAGTGGGGGGGCTTGCTGGGAGTGCTGCACACTGCCGGCCAAGCCCTGTAGCCCCAAGTACAGGAGGCAACTCAGGGGAACACTCGGAGCACAGCGAAGGGACAGAGACAACACAAGAACCCCTACTCTATGTCCCCACTGGGGCAGGAAGGACAAGGGCAGGGCCTCCCCTAGTGGCTGAACCAGGTCCTCTTCCCATCCAGCAGGGGGAGGGGGCCTTTAATACAGGATTGCGCTTCATATAAGCAATCCTTCTTAGCTATAGGTGAGTGGCAGGTGACAAGTGAGTCATCTGATCTATTATTATTATTATTTTATTTTAGTCCTTTTGAGATAGACTCTCTCTATTTTGCAGTCTTGGCTGTTCTGGAATTCTCTATGTAGACCAGGCTAGACTCAAACTCACAGAGATCCTCCTGCCTCAGCCTCCCGAGTGCTGGGATTAAAGGTATGCGCCACCATGCTAGGCTTGGGTTGTTTGCTCTTAAAACAGGGTCTTATGTAACTCAGTCTACCCTCAAAGTTGATATGCAGCTGAAAATGGTCTTCAACTCCTGATCCTCCTGCCTCCACTTCTTAAATGCTGGGATTACAGGCATGCACCTACCCTACCTGTTCCAGTGGTAGGCAGTGGCAGAGTTGATTGCTGTTGGCAGTTGTGTTTAGTGGTATGTGCCTGGTCTGGGCCATGGGCATTGTGGCCATGGTCCCTGCCCTAGAACAGTCTCATCTATGGGGAGGCAGATGTGTGTAAGTCATCTGTGCTGGGTGAGACCAGGTGGATGAGCCACATGAATACAAAGGGCAGAGCCATGGTCTGAAAGGGGAGGTACTGGGAGACTTCTTTTTTGTGGGGGTTGGGGGTTCAACACAGGGTTTCTCTGTGTAGTCCTGGCTGTCCTGGAACTCACTCTGTAGACCAGGCTGACCTGAAACTCAGAGATCCGCCTGCCTCTGTCTCCCACATGCTGGGATTAAAGGTGTGCGCCGCCACCAGCGGCAGCGGCTCTGAAAGTCTACTAAAGTAGACTGAAATCAAAGTTAATCTGGTAGAAGTGTCGAGGAATGGGGTTCGGGGAGAGGAACAGAAAGGCCCCCGTGTCTGAGAGAAGAGGATGCACCCAGGGAGTGGTAAGGAAGAGGAGCAGAGACAGACAGAAGCAAAGAGAGACAGAGAGGGACCCTTGAGGATCTCCCTCTGTGCCCTACTTCCTTTCCTCTATCTGAGCCCTACCTCCTAAAGATTCCAGACCTCTCCAGATAGCACTGCCAGTACAGGAACCTTTATGGAGAAGATGGGGTGCTGGTGCACATCGGGGGGACAAGTATGTGAAGGCAAAAGGTCAATACACTGTAGCTGGAGAGCTTTTCTCTCCGGGTCCCACCAAGTCTCGCCAGTCCCAGAGCCCACTTATAAAATAAACACACAGACACTTACATTATTTAAACTGCTTGGCCATTAGCTCAGGCCTATCATTGTCTAGCTCTTACTCTTATATTCAGCCCATTTCTATTAATCTATACTTTGTCACGTGTGGCTCGAGGCTTACTGGTACCTTACATCTTGCTTGTCCTGGCGGCGGCTCCAGGCAGTCTCCCTCTCTGCCTTCCTGTTCCCAGAATTCTCCTCTCTGTTAGTCCCACCTATACTTCCTGTCTGGCTACTGGCCAGTCAGTGTTTATTTATACAGAGTCATATCCACAGCAATACACCACCTTTTTTTTTGAGACCAGGTCTCTCTATTTAGCCCTGGATGGCCTAGAACTCGCTATGTAGACCAGGCTAGTCTCAAAACTCACAAAGATCTTCTGCTTCCTGAGCGCTAGGATTAAAGGGGAGTAGCCATACCTGACAGGGTCTCTCACTGAACATTGGGCTCCTTGTCTCCATAGGTTGGCTAGCCAAAGAGCTCTGGACATTCACCTGTCTACCTACCCCAGCGCTGGGGTTACATATCCACCTGGTTTTTATGTGGGTACTAGGGATCGGGGGATCAGAACTCAGGACCTCGTGTTTGCATGGCAGCAAGCCCTTATCAACTGCGCCATCTCTCCAGTCCCGGAGGACACTTTATATCCAGCCATATCAGAGCTGGACACTACCCTGGGGACAGTGGCCGTCCTCGAATGGGCAGAGGCCTTACTCAGACTCAGATGTGCTTTGTGGTCTTGGATGAGCCGTGCCTCCTAGACCCTCAATCTTGCATTTCTGTCAGACATCTGTAAAGCTGCACCCACACTGAGCCGGGTCTACTGTGAGAATGTACTGAGCTGGTTTAAACAGAAGCCGGGCACAGGGTCTGGCTGGGGGGAGCCCTTAGCGGAGAAGGCAGCCATTAGCATGTTAGAGTTACTCTGGCTCGGTCCCTTCCACCCCTGCAGACACCTGCGAAGCGGATTGCCTGCGGAAGCGTGCCGAGCAGAGCCTGCAGGCCGCCATCAAGACTCTGCGCAAGTCCATCAGCCGGCACCAGTTCCACGTCCAGGTCTCGGGCACTGAGTACGAAGTGGCCCAACGGCCAGCCAAGACACTGGAGGGGACAGGGGCATGCGGCATAGGCCAGATACTACAGGATGGCAAGTGTGGTGAGTCCCTGCTCATGGCCCCAGACACTAACTCTGTCCCTCCTGACACTGGTAACCTAGTAAACAGCAGTGAGCATACAGGGACCACAGACATGTGGCAGGGCCTGACCTGCCAAGGAGGAGAGCATAGTATTTGCTGTTATCATGGCCATTTGGAGCACACTTCCTCTCTTCTGGTGCTGAACCAGGCACGGGATCCCCACCATAGCCCTGAGAAGAGGGGACAGGACAGGACAGCACAGCAAAGTCACAGAAGTGAGGCATGAGTCCCTGGGGACCAGACTGGGCCCCCTCTATTCTGCAGGTTCAGGAGAAGGATGTGTGTGAGCTGGGCCCTCAGGCTGAGGACCTGGGAGGCTAAGCCAGGGCGGAGAAACAGTGTTTCCTGGCCCCTCAGGGTACCACCTAAAGTAGGGAGACCAGGCCCAGAAAGCTGTAAGAGAGGGGCTGGAGATAACAACCACAGCCAGACCCAGGCAGCCTCCCATGGGAACGGCCTGTGAGAGGGAACGGATTCCGGGTCAGCACAAGGCTTGGGTGGTGGCCCTCTGGGCAGAGTCCTAGTCCTCATGGGGATGATGGACAGTGAGCAGGCAAGTGTGCACAGAGGCAAAATGAAGCTAAAAGGGCAGGGCCCTGCAGCCACAGATGCGACTCCAAGTCCCACATGCCCTGGGTGAGTGGCCCCTCACTATGTACCATCTCCTTGATGTTGAAGAGAGGGAGGTGACCGTGGAAGGAAGGCTAGATGCTAAATGTAGGACGGAGAGGCCTGGAAGCAGGTGTCTCACCCTCAGGAGAGAAGGGTGTCTAGGGAGAGTTTGGGGAGAGGGGACTCCAAGGGTGCGGCCACTTAAGCCTGGAATCACCCACTGATCCAGGAAGTCGAGGAAGGGGTGGGGGGGCTGAGGAACATGCAGAGACTTCCCACCCTGCTCCCAGGAAGGTGCTGGAGAACCAGCCTCAAGGAGCCCCAGACAAAGAACACGATCTACACATGTGCATGAGCTCCAGGAGGGACAGTGAGGGGCTTGTTGATATCGTTCTCTTCCTTATCTGGGAATCATTGCCGGTTTTCAGAAACCTAGTCACACAGAACAGAAAATGGGTATATTCCAGCTATGGACACTGTGTAGCCCCCTGGGCGCACACTCTCTCCCCTCTCCTCTCCTCCGCCCCCCTCTTGTCTGTGTGTCTCTGTATATGTGTGTCTGTGTGTATGCATCATGTGTCTGTACATGTGTGTGTATCTGTCTGTCTGTCTACATCTGTATGTCTGAGATGAAAATGCAGTCCATACCCATGCATCCAACTGGGCAGTCTTCCTCAGCCTCCCCTTTACACATCTGTCCTCTCACCTCTGGCAGTGACAAATGTGGCTCCCTTTGGCCCTGGTCAGCCCTTTCCTTATGACCATCTTCGGTGGCTCTCCGCTGCCCTGTATCTCTGCAGGACTCCACAATAGTCTGTTCACCACCAGACCCTCTCACCCAGGCCTTCTGCCGGTCCCCAGGTTCTGCACTGTGTTGTGTCCTTGAGTGCCAGCTCGCTCAAACAGGCAGGAAAGGAAGAGGTAGTTTGGTATAGGGGGGCCTGATAGAGACATCTAGGGGACAGGGATGTTGGGTAAAAGACCAAAAAGTCAGGCTGAGGGCAGGATGTAGGCCAGAGAGACACAGAAGTCCCAATGGAACCCAGAGGCCAGCTGTGGTGAAGGGCTGTGTGAACCACTGTAAGAAGGGGCAGTGGGGTCTAGCCTAAAGGGTCCTCACAGATGGCTGCCACCTGGGTGATGCCTCCACTCTTTTGAATAGGCTCTTAAAGCCCCGGGGGTAAGGGCTGTGTTCTAACTACACACAGGGAGAGGCTCCTGACCACTGTCTCTCTGTCTCTGCAGTATCCTGTGCACCTGGCACTTACTTCAGCGGTCAGCCAGGCCAGTGTGTGCCCTGTGTGTCGGGAACCTACCAGGACATGGAGGGCCAGCTCAGCTGCACGCCGTGCCCCAGCAGTGAAGGGCTGGGTCTGGCCGGTGCCCGCAACGTATCCGAATGTGGAGGCGAGTGTGGCCCACCTGGAGGGGGAGGGCTGGGTGGAGACAGGTTCTGGGTAGGACCCACCATCCCCTCATGAGGCTCCCAGAGAGAAAGCAAGTGCCATGTACAGTTGTTATAAACTGTGACGTTGTCCAAAGCTCTTCCCTTTCCAAAGCCACACGGTTTCCACATAGTCACCATTCACAAGAAAGGCCTTACGGTGTGCACATACAGTCATGGACAGACCAAGATGTGGCTCGTAACAGAACACACGAATGCCTAAGTGACACTCCAAGGTCTACTAGGTGCTCACTCAAGCCGGGAGATCGACTTTAGCCAGAACTTCCTCTACATAAAGAACTCAACGTGTCGTTTGCTCTGTTGGTGTCTGGGAAGCCAGTTTTCAATTTTCCAGAGGCAGTTGTATTAGCACACCGCCCTGCCATTTACTGCCCACCCAGCCCCCTCGGCACCGAGGATCAGAGTTCCCCATAGGCCTCCCCTGCTGAGCCAGGCTGGGCTCACTCTAGAGAACAACGCACCTAGGGCTCAGCCCTGGAGAGGCATATGGTCCGGGAGGGTACGTGAGTAGAGCCCTGGAGGGGTGCAGACCTCCGAGCCTTCTCCAGGATGAGAGCCCAGGCCTCAACAGAGCCCCTGAGGCTGCCAGCTACTCCCTGATCCTCTGCCCACCCCCAGGAATGTGATCCCCAGGAAATGGTAGCTATAGAAGCACAGGGTAGCCATGGGAGGGGACAGTCTCCATGTCGATAGAAACTGAGAATCTCAGGACCTGGGTCAAGAAGACATTAAACCCACTCCACATCAGAACACCTGTGCCCACATTTCTGAGGGACTACTGAGCTCAAGATGGCTTTCCTGTGGTCCTTCTTTGTCTCAATTAGGCCCTTGGTTCTCAGAGACCCTCCCCACCCCACCCTCCCCACCCTCCTCACCCTCCTCACCTGTCCTGCTGAGAGATCAGACAGCATCAGCCTAGAACCCAGAATCCTTCTATGAGCACCTGAGACCTGCCCCTGGGAAGCTGGGGCATGAAGCCCCAAACACAGCCCCTCCTCTGCACCCCAGCTTGACAGTGAGGCCCTTTGCTCCTGACTTAGCCCCACCCCACGCTCACCCCGTGAGAGATGGGAAAACAGGCTGGCAAGGCCACACAGCCAACCGTTAGCCTCAGGACCCAGAGTCTGGTGTCCCCAACCCCAGTTGCCCATTCTTTGTTCCCACCCACCCTGGGGTACCTTTTCCAGGGAGGGCAGGGCCGCCCTCTCATAGCCGCAGCACCCCTCTCCCTACCTGAGCCGTGACTTCTGACTTCCAGGCCAGTGCTCTCCAGGCTACTACTCGGCGGATGGTTTCAAGCCTTGCCAGGCCTGCCCCGTGGGCACATACCAGCCCGAGCCTGGGCGTACCGGCTGCTTCCCCTGTGGAGGTGGGCTGCTCACCAAGCACACGGGGACCGCCTCTTTCCAGGACTGTGAGGCCAAAGGTAAGGGGGCCAGCTACTCAGAGACACACTCCCTGGCACCACCGCGTTCTCCTTCACAAGGCTAACCCCAAAGTCAGGGGAGGGAAGTCTAGAGACTCCAGCAGTGAGTGGACAAGGGTGACCAGAACCATGTCACACACCAGAGAGACGGCAGCTAGAGACTCGAGCACCGGAAGTGTCAAAAGCGGGGGATACCAGCACCTCAAGGGAGGAGGTGGGCTACTTACAGGGGAGGGAGAGGAAGATGACAGGAAAAGAGGATGATGGGAGAAAAGGAGAGGAGATACAGTCAGGGCAGCAGTAGCAGAGGGGCCTCACGAGAGCAGAAATCGCAGCCTCAGCCACCACCCTCCAGGCTTCCCCTCTCCTCTGCCCCCCCCCCCCGACCATCCCCTCCTCACTCACTGACCCTCCCCTCCAGCTCCCCTGCCCTGCTGGCCCTCTGTGATCCTGTGCCTCCAGCCAAGGCCAGGTGGCCGGACCCTCAATGTCACAGAGCCTGCCACGGGCAGAGGGTCCCCTGGGTCCCCTCCCACTCGGTTCCAGGCAGAGCCCTGCAGCCCCACCCTCAGCTCCGCTGCCCATTCGCTCTGTAGAAGCGTCCGGGGCAGCTCTCCACTCCCCCTCCATTCCTGCCCTCACCCTCTCCAGTCAGTCTGTCGCCTCCACTGCACCCTTCAAGGAGGTCTGGTCCTTACATCATTGCTGACTGACTGGAGCCCCACACCTCCTCGGTGTGGATAGTACATCCCCTAGGCTCTTCCTCGCTCTCACCTTTGGGCTCACTTACCCCACAATGGTGAGGAGAATCGAAGAGGCCCTTTGGTGAGGAGGGTCTTAGGAGCACAGGGGTTCCACTTGCCTGTCAGCACCCCACCCACATGTCCCCTGCAGTGCACTGCTCCCCCGGCCACCACTACAACACCACCACCCACCGGTGCATCCGCTGTCCTGTGGGCACCTATCAACCCGAGTTTGGCCAGAACCATTGTATCACCTGTCCGGGCAACACCAGCACCGATTTTGATGGGTCCACCAACGTCACACACTGCAAAAGTAAGTGTCGCTCTTAGCAGGAGGCAAGCTGGGAATGCTGGGTAATGAATGGGGAGGGGCAAGTGAGATCTGACCTCCCTTTCTGAGAGGAGACCGTTGGCCCCAGGCAAAGCAGGGGGACGGGCAAGCCCATGCTCTGCCCACTCTACAGTCAACATGATTGTGGTGCCACAGTTCATAATTCTGATGCATGCTTGACACCACCTGAGCCTTAACCCAGGCCAGACAGACCCTGCTCTAGTTTCTGGGTACCCAGGGAAAGAAAGCAAACTCCGCCTGCACATGGCAGGCTGCGAGGCAGCTACCGAAGCCTTGAGCTGTACAAGGCACACACCACATAAGCCACTGCCTGCCACCATACAGAATCCAAAAGCAACAGAAAATGGGACTGGGCGTGGACCCGTGTGGAAGGGCTGGAGGAGGACCTGAGAGGCCTTGTGGGCATCTGAGGGACTTGGGTTCCAAAGGAAAACATGGTACAGACAGCTTGGCCTTTACCTACCAGCCCCCAGCTCTTGGCACAGCAGTCTTCGGGTGTAACAGGATGCTAAATTAGGGCTTTTACTCCATTTCTGCGAGTTTTTGTTGCTACTGTTCTTTGTTGTTGTTGTTGTTATTGTTGTTGTTTTGAGGGTCTCTCTATGTAACCCTAGCTAGCCTAAAACTAGCTACGTAGACCAGGCTGGCTTCGAACTCACAGAGATCCACCTGCCTCTGCTTCCTGAGTGCTGAGATTAAAAGTGTGTGCCATCATGCCTGGATATTTCTCAGGGCTTCTAGTTTTTGCACTTTCCCCAATAAGTTCTTAGTTCCTCCCCTGGCTGCTGGCCACATCTGGAACCACCCAGAAGCCTGAACAGGTTGATGGTTTGGTCACTCCTTTGTGCAGGACTATCCCAAACCCTACCATGTCACCCCCTCCCTGCATCATCTGTCCAACACAGAAGAGGCGCCCCGGACACTTTGTTTTAAAAATTAATTAAATATTATATTTAACTGAAAAAAAAACTTAAAAAATATGTTTTAAGGAAGGTGGGGAAGAAGATTCTAGAATAGTGGAGGCAGAAACTGCTTCTCAGAAACTTATTTTAGATTAGGTCTCCCTGTGTAGACCAGGCTAGCCTAGAATTCATAGAGATCGACCTGCCTCCACTTCCCAGGTGCTGGGTGTGAAGGCATGTGCCACCATGCCCAGCTCTCAGAACCTTGAAAGTGAAAAGGCACAGAAAATTTACCAGTGTTTACTATTTATAGTCAACTTCCTTTGAAGAACTAAAGTGGTAAGTCTAACACTAGGAACCATCTGGCTCATAAAATGTTACACCACAGCCAGGCGTGGTGGCGCACGCCTTTAATCCCAGCACTGGGTAGACAGGGGCAGGCAGATCTTTGTGAGTTCGAGGCCAGCCTGGTCTACGGAGCGAGTTCCAGGACAACAATGACTGTTACACAGAGAAACCATGTCTTGGAAAAAAAAAAAAAAAGTTACATCTGGCCTCTTTAGATGAACAGCTTAGTTGGAAAGAAAATAAAGAAGCAGGGGAGGCAGCACACACCTGTAACCCGAGCACTCAGAAGATTGGGGTAGGAGGATCTCAAGTTCAAAGCCAGCCTGGATTACAGAGTGAGAATCCTGTCTCAAAAGGTTGGGAGGGAGGATGGCTCAACAGGCAAAGGTACCTGTGGCCAAGTCTAAGGACAGTGGAAGCTGTCCTCTGATTCAGTACGCGCGCGCGCGCACACACACACACACACACACACACACACACACCACACACACACACACCACACACACACAATGAGCAAACAAATGTACTCTTTTAAAACGAAGAGGCTAGGGATGTAGCTCAGTTGATACGAGCCCTAGGTTCCATCCCCCAGCACCACATAGACCTGGCTTGGTGGCACACATCTGTCGTCCCAGCACTTGGGAGGGAGGTGGAGGCAGGAAGATTGGGAGTTCAAGGCCATCCTTGGCTACATATCAAGTTTGAAGCCAATCTGAACTCCATAGGACCCTGTCTTCAAAAAAAAAAAAAAGAGTGGAGGGAGAGCAATGGGAAGGTTGGGTCTACTGCTGTCCTCTGTGTGGCCTGCCTGCTTCCTTCTGCACCTTCACCCCTGCACTGCACTGCCTCGGTAGCCAAGGCGACTGTGCCCGGTGCCTTGAGGGATTCAGTGGAGCTGAGGAGTGTCAGGAAATGCAAAGGGAGGCCTGGTTTGACCTTTCACACCTGAGACACAGTTGGGATGTGAGGCTAGCTGGGAGCAGACAGCCTACAGAACTCCTAGGGTGATAAAAGCTGAGATACAGAGACAGAGAGACACAGCGTGGCCTGTGCTGGGTGAGGGAGGCCCATGAGAAAGAAAAGCCTGGGCCAGGTGTCAGGGAACTCTATGGTATCAGCTGAGGCCAGGATCCCCCTCCCCAAGCCCCGTGGATCAGCACAAGGCCTAACTAGCTGGCACAGGAGCACCTGCTGGTGCTGCCCTGCACCTCTACTGCCTGTGAGGCTTAGAACATCCATGCAGCCAGCCTGACAAGTCCTTTGACGGTGGTACCCACAGACCAGCACTGTGGTGGCGAGCTTGGTGACTACACAGGCTATATCGAGTCCCCCAACTACCCTGGAGACTACCCAGCCAATGCCGAGTGTGTGTGGCACATCACGCCACCCCCCAAGCGCAGGATCCTCATCGTGGTCCCCGAGATCTTCCTACCTATCGAGGACGAATGTGGCGATGTCCTGGTCATGAGGAAGAGCGGTATGTTCTGGGTTTGGGGCTGGGACGATAAGAGCAGACAGCCCATGTGCCCATGCCCTTCTCCAGATTGGCAGAAGGGAGGACTCCGAAAGCAGGTAGCTCCAAGGTCCCCATGAGATAGGAGAGAAGCCCACTTGAGCCAGGCCTAAGAACTGGGCCGTGCAGAACTCTAGGGAAAGGTCATGAAGGCTTAGGGCTACCCTGAGATGGGCATCGGGACCTAGTCAATTCTGGTCTCAACCCTTGCACTAGCCAGTCCCTTCCAGCCAGCTGCAGTGCCCGGTGCCCACTTCATATCGCCACACCTCCAATGAGACCTGGGAATCTCCTCCTATTCCATAGGCTTCTGACCTCCCTCAGGGGCTTAGAGGAGCCAAGGACCATCCAGACACACATAGAGATGCCTGAGCTAGCCCTTCCTGAAGCCCGAGCTGCGCACCCTATCGGGTGAGGGAAGGATGGGAAGGGATCAACAGAACAGGCCTTTAGCAGGGGTGGAGAAAGTGCACGCCCAACAGGCCACTGCGGTGAGAAAGCCCGCAGGGACCTGGCTCTGTCCTCAGCATTCTGTCCAGAGGCTTTCCGGTGAGAAAGCCTGCAGGGACCTGGCTCTGTCCTCAGCATTCTGTCCAGAGGCTTTCCTGTGACGGGGTGGTGGGCACCTTTAGGAGTGAACTGCAAGTCAGAGTGTTAAAGAAGAAGGCCAGAGGCCCAAACAGGCCCCAAACGACACCACTGGTCTAGAGCTAGACCATCTGCAGAGAGAAAGACAGGTATGGGGGGGGGGGTGACTGCCATAGGTCCTATGTGGCTTTGTTGTCTGGGCATTTAGGACTTGTTGGCTGGCTGATAGACCAGGAAGCCCCAGTGTACACAGGAAGGACGGCAGCCAGAAGAGTGAGGGGCCCACCCCACTGACCAGAGCCCAGCCAGAACTCCCTTCTCCATCCATTCCCATCAGGAGCCACTGACCACCCACAGGCAACTCTCCCGTGACTATCAGGGAGGCAGCCCAGAGTTTACCCTTGTCACTCAGCCTCAAGGGAGAGGGCTTTCTAGACCTGAGCATCATCCGGTGGCCTTGGTCCATGCCGACTCATCTCCTACATCTGTTACTCTTTTGAATCTCCCGCCACAGTCTCCTGTCCCTGTCACAGAGGAGCCATGGGCCTGAAGGAGACAGAGGCTGTAATGGGGGATTCAAAAGAGGAACAGGAACGTGGCGGGAGGAAGGAAGCAGTGGGGAGACCTTATGGGTCGGGTGAGGAAACAGGCCTCAGAAAGGTTGAGGTGAGCGGGACCAGGTGAAGGGCAGGGTGGGACAGAGGAACGAAGGGGCTGCTGGGTGGTCTAGTGCCGGAGACGGATGAGGAGATGGGGGAGGTGAGTGGCCTGAGGCAGTGGGCTGTGTGGAGACCTAAGGAGGTCTGCATCCTCGCAGCCTCGCCCACGTCAGTCACCACCTATGAGACATGCCAGACCTACGAGCGGCCCATCGCCTTCACCTCCCGCTCCCGCAAACTCTGGATCCAGTTCAAATCCAACGAAGCCAACAGCGGCAGAGGGTTTCAAGTGCCCTACGTCACCTATGATGGTAAGGCACCACTGTCTTCTCACAGCCCACTCGGCGCCGGCCAAGGCCTGGCCTGGGGACTCAGGAATGAGTTGTACAGCCCTGCCTTAGCCAGGGCACAACCCCAGAGACAGAACTAAGGGCGAGGTGGAAACCCGAGGGGTGTGGGGTACAGGTGAGAGAGAGGGGGCCCCTGGTGCTGTCTGTGGGCTTCACGGAAGGTCCTGCCCCACCAGGGTTTGCAAGGTTAAATAGGGACAGCTAAGCCACCAGGAGGACAAAGCAGGTGGAGGGGACCCCAGAAGCAAAGGCCAAGAGACAGCGCTACATCCAGCCACCACCAGCTGGCCAAGGCGGGTCCAGGGAGCTGGGGAGGGCAGAGGAGGGAGGTGTAAGGTCTCAAGCCCCCCCACCTTCCCTCTCCCTGCTGGCCGGCTCCCAGAGGACTACCAGCAGCTAATCGAAGACATCGTGCGCGATGGGCGCTTGTACGCCTCGGAGAACCATCAGGAGATTTTGAAAGTAAGTTTTTTGTTTTTTGGGAGGGAATCCCTGTGGTTCTGGGAGAATGGATGGAACCATCCCCGCCCTTGCCCTGACTCCTGACCCTGGAGAAGGGATGGGAGGAGGGTGTTGGATCAAGGGCCCTGACATAGGTCATGGGTCTGGACTGTCTGCCACCCCACCCTCCTCATCCACGAGGTTTGAAACGAGCTGACTGCCAGGGAGATGGGGACCAAGACCTAGTGAAGTGCTCTGACTGAAGTCCTCGGTCTCACTCTCCCATCTGTGAAATGTGGGCGGTTCTACGATCAGTGTCTAAAATCAGTGGAGTCGACCCGCTGCCACTGGGCTTGGACCCCATCCTTCTCTTCCTGCCTACTGCCTTGAGAAGCAGGACACCATATCATAGAGGGCAAACGGTGACTGTCACACACACACACATGCATGCACGCACGCACGCACGCACGCACACATACGCATGCACGCACGCACAGCACACACACTAGCCCAAGGCCCAGAGGATCTGGCTCTCACTGCATGGAACCAGTCCTGGGGATCAGCTTGGGCTTGGTGGGCCCTGGCTCAGCCTCCTGATGGTAGTTCCCTCAGCCTTGGGGTTCGAGAACAGGAATGGGGCCACGTCCCCCTGGCCCACCTCACTCAGCTGTCACCATGCTTTCTGTTACACCACGTGGAGCTGGGTGCTGTGATGGTCTGACAGGCACACGGTTGACCAGCTGCCCTCAAGCTCCCGGATCCTCCAGGAGCTAGCTAGCATTTGCTGTAGGCAGAGACCAGATGCCCTGCCTGCCCTCTGTCTCACGGTGTCCCTCATGTCCTACAGGATAAGAAGCTGATCAAGGCCCTCTTTGACGTGTTGGCACACCCACAAAACTACTTCAAATACACAGCTCAGGAATCCAAGGAGATGTTCCCTCGGTCCTTTATCAAACTGCTCCGTTCCAAAGTGTCTCGATTCCTGCGGCCCTACAAATAGCCAGCCAGCTGTCCTGCTTAGGGATTAGTGGGAACCAAGGAGGAGGGGGTGTGCCTTCCCTCTACAGCAGGAGCTGAAAGGAGGCACCATGGGCCGCCAGGTGGCCTTGGGCAAAGCCATCCGGCCTCTACCAGTCCGTGGAAGGCCTAAACCCAGCCCAGACCCCTTGGGTGGGTCTGCCACTCCTGTGTGGAAACCCTGCTTCAGAAAGCCTTCACCAATCCTTTGCCTCTGTTTCCCAGGACACCTAGAACATTCTCTCCTGAACCACCTCAGTGGGCCTACCTGGGCAGGACAAGCTGTACCCACCATGTGGGGAACAGGACTGCTGTGCCCTTGGCCTGATGTGTTGGGAGAGAGGAGCGTGGCCACTACTGCAGGCTCCGGGAAGCCTAAGCCATTGTCACCCACAGAGGGCCAGGCCAGGACGGGTGTGTGGAGGCGCCATCTGGGGGGGCGTTGATAAGCTTACGCCAGTGCCTGTGGGACCGCCACACCCTGCCAACCCCTCCAGCCACAGGCACAGGACACCAAGCCAGGTCATGGGGCTCAAGGGACTCTGTGAGAGATGGAAAGGTCCTCCAGGAGAGGAATCCATGGACTTGTGCTTCGCCTTAATAGAACGTCTAATGAAGTTCTATATATATATATATAGATATAAATATTAAATATATATACTTCTCTGTGTGGGCGGGTACTTTTGAAGGGCTCTCTTCAGCAACTGTCCTCTTATTAACCACTGTTGCTATTTAATTACTGGCCTCCCCCCAGTGATTAAATTGCACCTCCAAGCACTTGCCACCTCTGTGTGGGGGAGGCCAAGTGCCCCTCCCCCGGCCTGGGGAGAACACAGGCATGCTTAAAGCATGCGGTTGAATGTGACTTCTAGGGGGTTGGACTAGCATTGACTTGGGGGGTGGGACGGGGGGACTTCACAAGCAACATCACTGCCCTCAACAGAACGCAGTGGAAAGCACCCCCCCCCCCCCCCCCCCGGGTACTGGCGCTCGCTGACTCTGCACTGTGCCTGCAGGTCACCAGAAACAAGGCCTTCCTCAGGGATTTGCAGGCTGTGCTCAGAGAGCAGCCCCAAGTCTCTACTGCTTCGGGAGGAGACAGCAAGGCCCACAGAGGGGAGGCCTCCATGGCGGAGGCTGTTCCGAGCCTCCCTGATGCTTCTCAGTCTCTTAAAGAGAGGAACCCCTGTGTGGCCAAGTTGCATGGCATCCCACAGGCTGGGGGGTCACCCCCTCACACAGAGCTCTTGCCTGTGCCTCGGACTGGTCTGTATTTGTCAAATTAACGGATGTTATAACTCGGAGGAACATGGGGGAAATCTCGAAACGAACTCCAAGGTTTCCTGGTCCCCGTCCCACCCTGATGACCTAAGGGAGCTGTTTCAGAAAACGTATGGGGCTCACCGAAGACTGAACAAGCGTGTGGGCAAGTAAGCCAGGCCTGGAGAGTCACAGCTTGATGACAAGGTACAACAAACTCATCTGAACTCCCTTGGAACTCAGGGACAAGTCACTGCCACCCCAACAGCCCACCAAGCAGAAGGGATCACCAGCGGCCACCACTCTCTTGTGGAGGGCGGCAGGTGGACTCTGCACTTGGCGGTAGGACCGGGTCGGGGCTGTTGCCTTTCACAACCCTGCAGCCCCGCTGTGCCAGGGAGACACTTCCTGTCTTCCTGTTGGACCACTGGTCATCCCCAGAGGGACCAACGTCCCCCAGCACCAACCCAGCAACACTCACCCTCTCCAGGAAAATGAAGCGAACAAGGACGGATGGAGACGCACACTAGGAGGGAATGATGGGAAACAGCTCAAGAAATTCGGGTGCCATCTGCAAACTGGAGAACCAGGGAAGCTGGCAGGATTCAAACCAGAGACACCAGAAACCGGTGTGGCCAGTCTGAAGGCCTGAGCCCAGAGCACTGTGTTGGTCGTCTGTCGCAGGTCCAGTGAATTTGCCCTCCCACCAATTTTACTCCCCACCCCCACCAGTCTACTGAAGGACGCCACCAACTTAGGTGAGGAAGGGGCTTTCCCCTGGCGCCTGATTCATCCGCTAATTGATCTTTTCCAGAATACCACTATCACTGCCCCGCCGCACCATAAGAAGCATTTGGGGGCTCGGCCCTGCCCAGGCAAGTTGACGTATCAAATTAACTAACCCACTGAAGGGCTTCAGGTTTAGTTTTTAATCTCCTCAAAAACCAGGAAACGTCGGAGTTCTCCGGTTTTCCTAAGTCCTGCCTACAACTCCTGAGGGGCTTTTGGCGGTTGCCACCCATGTGTCCATCAACACACCCAACACCCAACTATTTCCTCTCTCCAGAGTGCTCACCCCCACTGTGGCCACATCGTGTCCAGTGTCCCCTGGGGAGGAGCAGGTACGGTGCAGGCCCGGTCCCTCATTCTCATGCTCAAGCTCTTCCTTTTGTAGCTCTCATCCCTGCCCCCCCAAGTAGCCCCCAAAGTCCTAGCACCTGGCAAAGGCGGGGAGGCCTGTGTCTCCCAGTTTCTGTTGGGCTTGGTCTGCACCCGAGGCAACCTGACGACCTCTATGGAGGCGAGAGGAAAACCAAGCGGTCCCCTGGGTTCTGGGAGATGGTCACCATATGAGACCTGGAATTGGAGGCACCCCAACAGGACACCCAGAAAGCCTTCCTGACTTGTGTTCCTGGCACCTCTCAGCACTTAGCTTGGCAGGACCTACCTGAGGAAGGACAGCAACCTGGCCCGAGGGTCAGTGGTCAGCCCAGCCCTCCACTCGTGGTCGGCAACAGTGAGGCAGGTCCTCTGTCACTCAGAAAGGGCCTTTTAATTGTCCTGGTCATTTGTCCTGGGTCCAGAGCCTCGAGGCTGTGACTACACTACCCTTCTCACCCTGGCTCCTTCCCCAACTCTCAAGCAGCACAACCACGGAGTCCCTGTGGCCCCCAACACTTGTCACACTGGCTACTGGGGGTGACCACTGTCCCCAGCTCTGGCTCCCCCCGGTGCAGTCCATCCTCACTTTGAGTGGTCGCAGATACTCTGGGGCCCCAGCCCAAGATGGAGACCTTGACCACCTTTCCCCTCTTGACAGCTTTTAGTTTGGAACACGCAGATGAAATAGAAGCAAAATGCAAGCCCCAGATCCTGGCTCAAAAGCTCTACTAGGGAGCCTGCTCACCCACCTCTGCCTTCTACAAAAGGAGGCCCCGGCTGCTCAGGCTTGGGGTGGACCCTAAACTGACATGTAGAAGCTAAGTATCTTCCAAAGCTTCCTCTTATCCCACTCCCAGCTCTGGTGTGACTGGACCCCAGACAGCAAAACAAATAAGGGCCTAAAATGAGTTGAGCCATTCAGTGAACATTTACTGGGTACCTCCTGTGCGCCAGACTTCTAGAAAGACTGACTGGGGAACAACATGAACACAACAACCTACCCAGGACAGCAGCCTTGCCCCATGCCTGCTCATCTGCTATGGGACCTGGAGGACAGGAGGGCCAACGCTTTCTTCTTGCCCTGGGACTAGCCTAGAAAGTGGGACTGACCTGGCTGGCAAGCACTGTACAGCTTTGCTTCACCAAAGATGCACAGAGCGATAACTCAGCCCTTCTGCTCAAGCAGGCAGTGCCCAGCTGATGCCATTCGGACTGAGGCTGAAGGACTTGTGAGCGAAAATGTCTGTCAATCATGGAAGCAGGACAATTGGCACCTCTCCAGGGCATGACAGTCCTGGGTGGGCTTTGTCCTACTCAACCTGTCAGAACTTTTGTCAGAGGTACCATGTGGTGGTTGTGGGGGGGGGACCTCTTCAGGGCCCAGGTGATGTGCCACAGCTCGTGCTCTCTCCCCCAGCACCCTGTTTAGACAGCTCCCAACAGTGAGTCTTTTGCTGGCTGTGGCCTCCCCAGCCTGCACCCAACCATGCCAACGCAGAGGCCTGGTGGAAGTTCTGAATGTCTGCATTCCCACGACTCAACAGGGAGCAGCAAGGCACGGGAAATTCACAGTCCTTCAGTCTCAGGCCAGACACTAAGCTGAACCCCCTCTGCCCGGGGGCCCCAGCCCTGGGCACTTGACTCTGAGAGACCAAGTAAAGTGCCCTAAGTGAAGAGTGAGAAGCTAGAAGAGTAAGTGTTGATGCTGGTGACATCTTTCTTCTTGACGCACATTCGGAGAAAGGATGAACTTGGCCGCTCCTGGGTAGCAGTCAGGGTCCTCACCAGTCAGACATGAACTGTCACCACCACTACAATGCTTGCACTGACCCAGAGGCCCTCGGCCCTACACGAGATGTATGTCACACTGTGCATGTCAGCACGAACAGGGGAAGCAGCCGGGCTTTCAAACACATCGTCAGAAACCACAAGCTTTGCCAAGGTCAGAGCCATGTGCAGCCAGAAGCCATCCACACTGCTCTGGAGACCGATGCACTCCTGAGCCCCAGCCTTTGCCCCGGCCTCCAAACATGCGCAGTCTGTCCAGGCACTGGGTAGCAGTCCTAAGGCACACAGACCAATATCCATGTAACCGCATTTGCCTTCCAGCAGCCTCAGATAGTCAAAGCTTTTCTCTACCATGTTTCCCCCTATGCATGTAATTAAACACTTGTGGGAATCACCTTAATAATAAACAGGAAATGAGCCTAAGTGTTGTCCACTTCTCATTTTCTTTAGAGTTATGATTGGGGGTATGGGAAGGGAAAGGCCATTGGAATCCAGAAAAGAAAGCAAGAAACGAGGGCCTTGAACTTTAAAAGCTCCTGTCTTCAGACTCCGTGTTCCAAAAGCAAGACCTGGAAGAATAGATGTCTGGTCTTGTGATGGCAAAGATTTCTTAATTATTTTTTGTAAAGGTTTTATTTTACTTTTATTTGTGTGTGTGTGTGTGTGTGTGTGTGTGTGTGTGTGTGTGTGTGTAGTGTCAGAAGATGACTACAGTGTCTATAGATGCCAGAAGATGTCTGAGATCCTGGAGCTGGAGTTAGAGGTGATGTGGATGCTGGGAACTGAACTCAGGTCCTCTGCAAGAGTACTACATGCTCATAGCCACTGAGCTATCACTCCAACCTGAAAGTTCTCTCTCTCTCTCTCTCTCTCTCTCTCTCCCTCTCTCTCTCTCTCTCTACTTTATATTTTATATATGAGTGCTCTGCACATATACCTACATGCCAGAAGAGGGCATTAGAGCCTATTATAGATAGTTGTGAGCCACCATGTGGTTGATGAGAATTGAACTCAGGTCCTCTGGAAGAGCAGCCAGTGCCCTTAACCGCTGAGCCATCTCTCCAGCCCCCAAAAGGTTTCTTTTTTATGCTTTAATTTTTTTTTTTTTTGAGACAGGGTTTCTCTGTGTAGCCCTGACTGTCCTGGAACTCCCTCTGTAGACCAGGCTAGCTTGAACTTATAGAGATCCTCCTGCCTCTGCCTCCCAAGTGCTGAGATTAAAGGCGTGGGCCACCACTGCCTGGCTTATGCTTTGAATATTTTATACCTGTGTATAATGTATGTTGATCATATCCATGCCCCTCCCAGCTTCAAGTCCCCCTTTGCCCCCACCCAGCATATCTCCCTCTCAACTTCATGTCCGTATGTATGTATGTGTATGTATGTATGTATGTATGCATGCATGTATGTATGTATGTATGTATGTATCCCATTGAGTCCAATTGGTGCTACCCATATGTGCATAGGTATGGAACCATCATTTGGGACATGGGCAGCTCACAAGTGACTATAACTAAAGAAAAGCAGCTCTCGCCTCCCCAGCAGCCACCAACTGCCAGTAGCTCCTCAGCTAAGGGAAGGTAGAGCCTCTGGTTCCTCTCCCCGATCCATGTTGGAGTTGGAACTGGATTGATCTTGTGCGGGGAACCACAGCTGCTGTGAGCCTGTGTGTGGGACAGCCATGCCACGCCCAGAAGGCATCATTTCACAGCTCTCCTCCCCCCAACCCATCCTCTGGCTCTCCCATTCTTTCCACCACCACCCTCACTTCCTCGGGTGTTCCCTGAACCTTGGTGGTGGGGAGGTTCTAGAAATGTCCCATCTGAGCACTCAGCAGTCACTTGCCCTCAGCATTTGGACTGAGTCTGCTCACAGCTCTGAGTCTGCATCCACTGCTGCCCAGTGCAGAAAGCAGCTCTTGACTGTGGCTGAGAACAACACAAAGCTATGGAGATAAACACAAAGATCCAGAAGGCAGTTTGACAACGGGCAACACAGCAAGCCTTCTTTTAAAAAAAAGAGAAAAGGGCCTCGGAGACGGCTCAGTGGGTAAAGGGTCTGTCTGACAGGAATAAAGGCCGGAGTTCAGATCACCATCACCTACATAAATGCCCACCTTGAGTGAAGACCCGCCTGTAATCCCAATGCTCAGGAGGTGGATACACAGGGATCCCTGGAGCTAGCTGGCTGACCAATCAGCAAGCACTGGGTCAAAGTGCATATGCACCCATACACACATGGACATGCACACACCATACACATAACACATGCCAAAAAGAAAGAAAGAAAACAGGAAAACAAAAGTCCCTAACATAACTTTTTCAAATCTCAAAAGCAAACAATATTAATTCAATGAAACACACAATCCTGTCTGATAAGAGGATTTTTTTTTTTTACCCAGATAGTGTTCCTCTGTGTAGCACTGGCTTCCTCTCTCTGTTGACCAGGCTGGCCTCCAATGCAGAGATCTGCCTGCCTCTGCCTCCCGAGTGCTGGGATTAAAGACGTGTGCCACCACTTCCCAGCTGGATTTTTTTTTTTTTAATTTAAGTGCATGAAAATGTTGAACATCCTACACAGTATAATTATTACTTTATCTGGGTATAGAAAGTAAACAGCAGCAGGATTGGTACTGAGACCAGCCCTGGGTTCTCCTGCCTGCAGACTGCTGTCTCTCTGGATGAGGTATGGGTGGAATCCCTGTGCACTGGGCCCTGTGATGCCTGAGCAGCTCACTTCCTATGTGACCCCTCAGGGGCACTCCCAGCACACAAGCCTCCTTCAGGGCCTGAAGCCACGTTTCTGATGTTCATGATGCAAGAGCCTTTATTTACCCCCACCCCAGGTAGTTGTACGTTGATGAAATACACGTTTGGTGGTTCAATAAGGAGGTGACTTTCGAGCTGAGCCTGAAGAGTGATAAGAAGGACCCAGCAGTGGCAGACAAGGGCCTGTGTAGAGAGCCGCAGGATGAATGTCTGCAGCCAAAGCCCAGTGGGGAGCCGGGTGGAGGAGGAGGAGGAAGAGGCGGCGGCAGTGCACGCCTTTAATCCCAGCACTCGGGAGGCAGAGGCAGGGGGATCTTTGTGAGTTCGAGGCCAGCCTGGTCTACAGAGCAAGATCCAGGAAAGGTGCAAAGCTGCACAGAGAAACCCTGTCTCAAAAAATAAATAAATAAAAAAAATCTGGGGTGAGGGACAGAGAGGCAAGGAGTCTGGAGAGGGCATAGGGCAAGGGCTTACAGAGTGGTGGAGGATGTGTGGGGCCACGAGGGGCCTCCTCTTCAAGAAGAGTGAGCGAGGGGCAGTCAGACTCAACCTCAGCAGGGCGAGACTGCTTTACTGGAACAGTGAAGGGTCCCAGCTTCTGAGAGATGAAGGTTGAGCATGTGAGGCTGAAGTAAAGCCGCTGAAATGACTGCTCCGTGGGTAGGTTTGTACTGTAGATGTGAGAGACCAGCCAGAGGCATCTGGAAGAGTCCAGAGTAGCCATGGCTACCTCTGGGAAAGGAGAGCAGAGAAGGGAGTAGACTGGCATCTCTCTCAGGAGCAGAGGTTAAAAAAAAAATGGGGTGGGGATGGACCCTGCCATTTTAAAGAGGGGAGTAGCTGGGGGGCAAGCTGTAAGCTGGAACAGCCTGGGAACTGGCACAGTGGAGAAATGAGAAGGGTCAGGCGGCTAGCACGGAGCTGTTGATATTTATAAGGGGTACATGTTACTAGGGACCAGAGGAGCCTTGGAGGTTAGCTTGGGCTTTGATATATTATAACCACAGATACGTGGCAATGGAGAGCCAAAGGCAAGGGAAGATAATGGAAGCGGCCCCTTTGGGCAGGCAGGAACCTGCTTCCTGAGGAATGCCACCAGCAGTCCTTTTCTAGTTAGGTCCCTTTTGGGGTTTGGGACCTAACAGTGCATTTAAAGGGGCTAGGGACATGTGTGTGTGTGTGTGTGTGTGTGTGTGTGTGTGTGTGTGTAGCTACCAGGAAGCTACAGCTATTTTTGTCATTTGACGGGGAGCAAGGTAGGTTGTTTTTGATAGCTGGGCATATTGTTTCTGCAGGCGGAGTAGAAGGGTCAGGCTAGAGCAATTCTTTAAGGCTAGGGGCTAGAGCCTAAAATAGCATGACTCAATTCCTCATGACCTGAGGCTATTACCCAACATCCTTCACGTGAGTTCCCAACACTGGCCCAAAGCAGCAGGGTCAAGAATCCATTGTCTGCAATTGTAACTGAGAACCAGACTAAATGAGGTTTTGCTTGGACCTTACGTGACATACTTAGGTTCTAATTTTGTTCTCACCTTTACTTTTCCATTTTGGCCAACAATAGATAAACTTTTATTATATATATAATACTTCATAATAGCCGCATAATAAACCCAGCAATTGATTATGAGTCAGTTAAACACAAATCACATTCACAACGTAATGAATTAAGAGCATATTGCTAAATAAGCTTCCTGTCTGTGGCAGATCCTAGGCACACATTATTGTTGCTTAGAGTTTTTTTTTTTTTTTTATTTTACAATACTATTCAGTTCTACATAACAGCCACAGATTCCTTGTTCTCCACCTTCCCCCCCCTCCCCCCCCCACTCCCCATTCCCACCTCCTCCAGGGCCCCCTCAAGACTGAGATCGACCTGTAGACTCAGTCAGCAGTCCAGTCCTTCCTGCCAGACTGAGCCAAGTGTCCCTGCATAAGCTCCAGGTTTCAAACAGCCAACTCAGGCAGCGAGCCCAGGACCTGGTACCACTGCCTAGATGCCTCCCAAACAGATCAAGCAATCAACTATCTCACCTATTCAGAGGCTGATCCAGTTGGAGGCCCCTCAGCCATTGGTTCATAGTTCATGTGTTTCCATTCGTTTGGCTATGTTGCTTAGAGTTTTAAAAGGAATCTTTCATACATTCTACTCTTTGTCTCACAAATTTCTGGGAGTTTCAGTGTCACACAGCAGTGAGAGCTGGCCGACGTAACAGAATTTCCAATGACCTTGGACAGCAAACCATCTTGTACAAAGCAGGAAAGCAGACGGGAGAAAAAAATAGAGAGACAAACATGTATATGTTACAAAAGGCATTGCCTCCCTCAAGAGTGGAGAGTGAGTAAGGGGCTACCCTGTTTTGTTCATAGAGATACAAGGACAGTTAGACACATTTGCCAAAACATGGACATAGGGACTGTTCCCAGGGATGGAGCGGCACCTCCTCTCTTAGAGAGCTGACAGGACAGAACAGAACAGAAAGGAACTTTTAAATCAGAGGCCAGTCAAGCCTTGTAGCAGGCCCCCATACCTTAGCACAACTGACGCCACGATGGAAGTACCATTTAGGCCATAAACCTCAGCACGTAGGCAGCCACCACCCGCCAAAACGAAAGCAAAGACCTAATCCATCCAAGTCCATAACTCTGGGAGAGTTGCTTCTGTCTAACTATTCTTTTTTGTTTGTTTTTCAAGACAGGGTTTCTCTGTATAACAGCTCTTGGCTGTCCTGGAACTTGCTCTGTAGACCAGGCTGGCCTTGAACTCTCCACCTGTCTCTGCCTCCTGAGTGCTGGGATGAAAAGCGTGCACCACTACTGCCTGTCTCTGGCTAACTATTCTTGCTAACTGATATATGTCAACCCAGGATACGGTTTTTGTGCTTAAAAGCTCACACTGAGAAAGGATTATACTATGATCCTGAACATCCACTGAAGGCACGGGCGACCTAATAAAGACTTTCTATGGACTTAAACCTGTGTCTGAGTAGTCTTCTCTGATGGATACCCCACAACACCATAACATGGGAATGAGAACAGACTAGAACAGAAAGCATTTAAAAACCATAGTCCAGCCTGGTGTAGCAGCTCATGATTTTAATCTCAACACTCAGGAGGCAGAGGCGAGTGGATGGATCTCTGAGTTCCATGCTAATCTAGTCTACAGAATGAGTCCCAAGACAGCCACTGACGGGGCAACAAAACAAAAACAAAAACAAAAATCCAAACAGACCTTAAGATCTTAAGCCAGAATCAAGCCTTAAGCAAAGTGATTCAATTTGCTAGGTAAAATTGAGGGAGGGTTCACCAGGAGCCAGGAAGAAGTGACGGATGTTTCCCAGTCCACCCACCCCCGGTGGGGGAGGGAGGCAGACAGCCAATAGTAAGCTATGTAACTGGAGTACCAGAGTTAGTGATACCTGCCACTCAGAAGCCAATCACCAGGGACAGGGATCGAATCTTCTAAATTGTGCTTTATTATTGATTGCAGAGTCAGAAATCCAAGAAGGCAGTGGTCTAGGGACCAGAGGAGCCTTGGAGGTTAAATGGGGCTGGAGAGGTGGCTCAGTGTTTAAGGGTCCTGGCTGCTCTCACAGAGGACAGGGGTTCAGTTCCCAGCACCCAGATCATGGTTCATAAACACCCATAACTCCAGGGAATCCTACACCTCCTTCTGGCCTCCACTGTTGTGAGGTAATTCCAACAGAGAACATACACGGACACTTTTTTTTTAAAGATCCCTTTTTATTTTTTATATTTTATATTTTTTATATGCATTTTTTATATGCATTGATGTTTTGCCTACATGTATGTCTGTGTGAGGGTACCTTATCCCCTGGAACTAGAGTTACAGACTGTTGTGAGCTGCCATGTGGGTGCTGGGAATTGAACCAGGGTTCTCTAGAAGTGTTCTTAACCTCTGAGCCATCTCTCCAGCCCCACACAGACACTCTTAAAGTTCAATGGAAAGTCTGTATTGCTGACTGGCAGCTGCACAGGGAACTTGCCCAAATCATGCAGCCCCAATCTCACAGTTCTTTGTCTCTTTTATGCACAAAAACCACATCCCGGTCAACACACTTCAGTCAGTAAGAGGCAGAAGTACAGAAACCAGAAAGCAAGGTTAGGATATTCAGGGACTTTCCTGGACCCTGGAACTATGGGTCAGGTCTTTAATGGATTAGGTCTTTGTTCCCTGCCTCTAACAGGGTGTTAGCTGTGCTGAGGTCTGAGGGCCTGTTACATCACGGGCACCAGGCACACACAGGGTACACCATGCACGCATGCATCAAAACACTCATACACATAAAATAAATCTATTGAAGCTGCCTTGGATCTTATCTCCATCCAGCAAATTATATGGGGGTGGGAGGACAGGACAAACCAAGTCTACCGTTCCAGAGCTCGGTCTTCCCCCTCCAGCCAGCAAGGGGCTCAGTCGCCTTTTCTTGTTCTTCCTCTCCATGGAGTCAACTGGTTGATTGGTTGTTGGGGGTGTAAGTTGGTTGGTTGATGTTTTTGATTGGTTGTTGGGGGGGGGGCATGTGAATATGAGTCTGTGTACACAGACAGTGTGGGAGGGGTGCCTATGTGCACACAGAGGCCAGAAGAAGGAACTGAGTATCCCCAACTGACATTCTCTGCTTACTCCTTGAGGAAGTCTTTCTCCGGACACAGAGCTCCCATTTTCTTGGCTAGACTAGAAGCAGAAAGCCCCGGTGATCTCCTGTCTCCACTTCCCTCAGAGCTGGGGAGCTGGGTGGGTGTGGTGGCCCCTTAATTGTATTTGTGAACCTCTGCACTTGTGGAGTAACTCTTTTGATGGCACACCCAGTTATCATATTGCAGCCTCTGAATTCAGGGAAGCTGAATTCCAAAAGATCGAGAAGATTTCCCCCTACCCCTGGAAAGGTCTGTAAGCCTTCAAGATATGGCTAAGGATCCCTACATGGTGGTGTCTCCCAATGCTTGGGAGGTGGAGGCAGGGAGATCAAAGGTTCCAGGCAAGCCTCCAGGACAAAGTGAGTTTGTTGGTCAGTCCAGGCTGCATGAGCCCCTGTGGCAAAATGGTGATGATGATGGTGATGATAACCAAGACCCGGGAGATGGCTCAGTGGTAAAAAGCACTTGCCACGCAATCTTGATGACTTGAGGTCGACCCCTGGGACCCACATAAAAGTGGAAAGAGAACAGACTTCAGAATGGTTTGTTCTTTGATCTCCACAAGGCGTCTTTCTCTCTCTTTCTCTTTTTTTTTTTTTTTTTTTTTTTTTTCTCTCTCTCTCTCTCTCTCTCTCTCTCTCTCTCTCTCACACACACACACACACACACACACACACACACACACACACACACACGCACGGGCGCGCGCGTGCCAAAATAAAAATAAAACAAAGCTGAAAAAATGGCTTGGTAGTTAACTGCTCTTGCAGGAGACCTGACACTCCATGTGTAATTCCAATTCCAAGGGACCTGACACCCTTTTCCGGCCTCCACGAGATGTGCACACACGTGCATGCGAGGAAGCACTCATATACATAAAAAAATTTAAATAATTTTTTAAACTAAAATTAAAAGCAACAACAACAAAACTCGAGCAAAACAAAACTGTAACCAGTACGGGGAGGACCGTCTGACCTCCTCCCCGAACCCCAGCCTCACCTGCCCCTCGAGGACAAACTCTTCCGGTTCTGACCACGTGGGGCGCTCTAAGCAGCACTCCCAGCATCCCCCGCGGCGGTCCCGGGATGAATGGAGGGAAGACACACCCCCAGCGCGCCTGCGCACACTCGGGACCTCCCAGCCCGGGACGCAGGCGCGTGCGCACCGTAGGCTTAAATCCGGCGGTGGGCGGTGCCGTGCACATCCGAGCACCATGGAGGGCGAGCCGGGGCAGCCGCGCGGCAGCCCAGGCCGCGCCGAGAGGCTGAGCGAGCGGATGCTGGACGAGTTCGTGTCTCTGCACGGCCCCGCGCTGCGCGCCTCGGGCGTCCCGGAGCGCCTGTGGGGCCGCCTCCTGCACAAGCTGGAGAACGAGGTACGGTGCGGCGCGAGCTGCGAGCGGGCTATGCGGACGAGTGGGGAGCGCAGCCCAGCGGCTCCAAAGGGGAGCGAGCCGCTTACAGGCTCAGGAGTGGGATGTATCTGGGAGTTGTAGGGGACCGGCCGAGAGCTGCGCCTGTGCCGCCATCCTGCAGGACCTGGGCCCTGCCAGGGATGAGCTGGGACCTGCAAATGACATGCGCTTGGCTCGGCATCCTAGCACCTCCACCGCGGTGTAAAGAACAAGAGTTGCTTCCCACGGCATGCGTCGCCGGTCACACCCTTTGTAGACTAGGGAGAATGGAAGCCCGAGGAGATGGAGAAGATGCTAAGAGAGGGTGAAAGGTGTTGCCCATCCTTGAGGGATGGCTCCATCTTTCACCTGAGCTAGGGGTGTGCGGCCTCTGAGGCCTGAAAACTGGGCTGTGGGTTTGAATGTTAAAAGACAGAGCAGCTGCTGGGCTGAGCAGAGCGCCTTTTCCGAAGCTAGAGCTTGGCTTTTAACTTCAGGACACCGCCTCCCAACAGAGACCCACTAAGGCTGCAGGTGACCAGGAGAGGCCAAGAACTAGGCGTCCCCTGAGCCTTAACTATGGGGCCGACTTTGATCCCGTTCCACACTATATATGAGCCAGATATCTCCTGCTTAAAGCCTGTACATAGGGCTGTGGTGCAGCTCACTGAGCAGAGTGCTTACCTAGTCTTGGGGAGAGCGCTCCATCCCTAGCCCTATGGGTTGGGAAGGGAAGTGCAGAGGCGCATTCAACGGGCTAGCGTGATACCGTGTAAATGGTCCTAGGCAGTGTCCTGAGGTTACAGCTCCCAGTCAGCCCCCACCGCAGGGGTATTAAATGCGTTTTCCACTGTCAGTGTTGGTGTTCAGGCACTACCACATCATAGATCGAGGCTCATTGTCAGAGGTACCCCCTTCTTACAGAATGGTACTTCATAGAACTGGGTTCCCTCTGCTCATGTGGTGGGCCCTCCTCCCCTGTTCGGCCACTTTCTGCAGACTTGCCTTAATCCCAGGCCAATGCTGAGGTAGAACCCAGACCGCCCATCTGTTAGTGAGGATAAAAAGGTGCCCATGATGCTGCCTGAAAGGACCGTTTTTTTTGTTTTTTTTTTTGGAATGCCCGGGGTCCAACTCAGCCAGCCTTCCAGGGCACTCTCACGTGGACAGGTGGCTCCCCACCTAAGCCGTGTCTCATTTGGAAAGCAGGGGTGGAGGCACCCAAGCACCTGGCTCCCTGGGGGGAAATGAGCTCCAGCATGCGTCCTGTCCCTTCTCACTTAGGCTGCTGTGGCCTAGTCAGGGACAGCCATCGTTTTTTTTTTTTCCCCCCAGGCCCTACTGAGCCATTCCAGACAAAGCTGAGTCACCACCACCGTGAGACCGGCCTCCAGGCCCAGAGGGAGTGCTCAGCAGGACTGTGTACCTGCCTGCTGAAAGCCACCCTCCCCCACGGGGCGTTCCTTGCCTTGATCAATTCCACAGAAAAGATAGGGGGTGTTTTTAAAAACACCCTCCCTCCCACTTGGAGGAACATCTACTGCTGTTGCCTCCCAAGGGGTTACAGCTCAACAGGGCAGGAGTGGCCCCCCTGTACCCCAGCCGAGGAAAAGCCAGGCCAGGCTTCAGGGTAGAAGGTCTGGGGTGAAAGGCTGGGGGTTGGAGGACTGATGATCCCTGAGTTGTGGGTTCCAGCCACCCCCCCCCAGTCTTAAATGAGGGCGAGCCTCCCCCAACCCAGGGCTGCTTCAGGGATCAAAAGAGGATTAGTTGAGACTCTGCTCTTCTCCACCTAAGGGCTTCCCTTATCTTCCTGTTGGCCTGCCAGACTCCACTCTGGAGTATGGTAACCTCCCTGCTCCCCCCACACACACACTTTTATGTGCATTAATTGTGTGTGTGTGCGTGCGCACAGGCACACGAACATGCAGACATGGAGGTCAGAGGACAACTTTCAGAACTTGGTTCCACCTTGAGAAATCTGTAACCAAACTCAGATCATCAAGCTTGGTCACCATCGTCTTTACCCCCATCTCAGCTGTGGTACCCCACCCCACCCCACCCCACCCCCCATTCCTGTCTTTCCCTTCCCAGCCTGTGGTTACTTCCCTCAGCACCCTAGAACTGCAGGCCTGAATCTTTCCCCAGCGCGCCCTCCCATAGCTTCCCAGCTCCCGGTGAGTTGAAAGAGTCCAGCCCGCGTGGCCCCAACCCTTGTCTTCTGGCCTAAAAAACTTGTCTGTGCCTGAGTAGGTCATGCTCTGAGTGGCGGAGGTTTGAGGGAAGAACTCGCCTGTTAAGTCCCCTTTCATCTGATTCTCGGCGGGTGTCGTCCTGTCGTCCGTCTCCCCCCCCAGTGGGGAAACTGAGTCTCAAGTGTAATTGTGGGGCCTGGCTTGTAAGAGCCTTTGCCATAGCCCAGGCCCCATTCTGTGCCTTGCTTTGTTAGTAATTAAAACATCCCAACAAACCCAGACCTTCCCACCGTACAGATGGGGAAATTGAGTCACAGAGGGGTTGAGTTAACTTTTCCCCGAGATCACATCATATGTGGCAAAGCCAAGGTTCAGACCTCCCAAGTGGGCCTCCGATTCCAAAGGTCCAGCCCCCTCCCCCACTCGCTCGCTTACCACAGGCCTGAGGTGGGAACTGGGAGGGAGTGTGGGAGAAGAGGTCAGCTTGTTGCTTCTCCAGCTGTCCTTGACTCCCAATTCTTCTCGGCCTGGGAAATCCAAGCCCACACCTCACAGTCCCCTCTCTGCCCTGAGAGTACCCACAGCACCCTCAGGCCACACTTCCTGCTGAGCTGGTATGGGGAGGTGCCTGGGGGCTGCCTCGGCTGTCCTGGTATCAGAATAGCTCTGGTGAGAGTGAAGTCAGGGTGCCCCCTGCCAGCCACCATCCTGATCCCCCATCTGCCTCCAGCATTGCAGCGCCACCCTCTGCCTCTAGGGCCTCCTTTCCGCTGTAAAGCAAGGGGTGTACACTAAGAAAATTCTGCTATGGATACTTTGTGCCTTTTCCAAAGTGTCCTGGCCTGTGGGTGGTAGCACGGGAGCGTGGCAGAGACTACTTCCCTGGGAGGTCTCCGTTCTTCTGTTGAGATGCTGCTAAGAGGATGTATGCTAAACAGGGCTTGCTCCTTGGAGGTGAAGGGGTCAAGGGTGGGGTCTCCTACCCACCCCCCTGATTCATTGTGCTCTGGCCCTAGGTTTTTGATGCTGGGGACATGTTTGGGATAATGCAAGTGGAGGAGGTGGAAGAGGCTGAGGACGAGGCTGCCAGGGAGGCTCAGAGGAAGCAGCCCAACCCTGGGAGTGAGCTGTGCTACAAGGTCATCGTGACCAGTGAAAATGGAGTCCAGGCTGATGACCCCAACAGGTAGGACCCGAGTCTGGGCATTGGGTTTTTTTTTTTTTTTACCTTTTAGACTTGGTTTTAGAGAGATTCCACCTAGACTCTTTTTCCCTGTGGCGTGTGTGGCCAGTGGTGCCCCACGGGCTTTGGGGGTCGTGTCTGAACCTGTGCTGTTGACAATCTACCAGGAATCGTGCATGCCTGATGCCCTGGAAAGTACATCCTTGTAACCTCACCACAAGGTGCTCTGGCTCTTGCTTTTGCTAAGGGCAGGCAAACCCAGGGAGAGGACTTGCATGAGGTTGTCCAGTTAGTTAAGGATGTGGCTGCTGAACCCAGCTAAACCTAGAAACAGGACAGTGAATGCATTGTTGGTACTCGGCTGGCTTTCTCCATTTTATGAAGTCCAGGATCCCCTGCCCAGGGAGTGGTCCCTCCCACAATTAAGATGTGTCTTGCCATGTCAGTTAACATAATGAAGACAGCCTCACAGGCGTGCCCAGAGGCCCGTCTCCCGGGAAGGAAAAGGGAGCAGGAAGCAGAAGGCAGAGCAGGCCCAGGTTCTGATGCCCAGCCCTTCTGAGACTTGCTGGCCACAGCCTAGTGCCTCAGCCCAAAGCCACTGCTCTGCCGCCCACTCAGTGTGGTTCTGAGAAGCGAGACCTCCTTCTCTAAACTCTGAAGGAGGACAGTGGGAGGTCCCCATTTCCAACCCCACGGACATGAGCATCACACGGAACAAATGTGGTCAGGCTCTCTGCAACCACTCAGGTAAACGTCGGAGCCTGGCTGCAGGCACAGGGTGAGAGTTCATGCCGCCCCTGCCCTGCTCGCTGCAGATCTAGCAGTGACAGACAGGCACTCAACACAAAGCAAAGGCTCTACACACGGGAGCAGCAGCAGGCAAGTGGAAGGGCTGCAGCCCCGCACACCTGCATGCATGCATGCATGCACATGTACCCCAGGACGTAAGGGCACCAAGAACTTCCTATGGGAGAGGCCTGTCTGTCTTTCTTTTTCTTTTTCAAGATAGGGTTTCTCTGTGTAGCCCTGGCCATCCTGGAATTTGCTCTTGTAGACCAGGCTGGCCTCGAACTTACAGAGATCTGCCTGCCTCTGCCTCTCAAATGCTGGGATGCTGCCGCCACCACCACCCAACAAGCCTGTCTTTCTAACCTGGCCTAGCAAGCTTTGCTGGTTAGGGAATCCACACTACAGGTGCCAATGAACAAGTCAGCCACTCGCTGGCCCCCTCCCCTGAGCACACAGTCCCTACAAAATGAAAGGAACAGTAATGTTCCAGGTCATGTTCGAGACCAAGAGTTCAGGAACACATTACCGTGGCGTTCGTCTCCCAGTCTGTCTGCATATCCTCAAGGCTGGTTTATTCTGAACAATGCGTGTGCGTACAGAGCATGCTCAGAGTGTGCACTCGGGTGACCATGAAGTGTGACAATAGTCATACCAGGTAGGTACGGGTACAGAGGACAGAGAACTTCTGGGCCTGGCAAATACGGACTACTCAGAGGAAGTCCTTAGAGCAGAGGAGACTGAACAGACACTTGTGTTCTGTGAAGGCCAGAGCTGCCACCTTGACAGACACTAGAGTCACCGGGAGACGGGCCTCTGGCACGCCTGTGAGGCTGTCTTCATTATGTTAACTGACATGGCAAGACACATCTTAATTGTGGGAGGGACCACTCCCTGAGCCACATCTAGACTCAGGATTTCCCGTCTCCCAAGGAACCCGCCGGGGTGGGCCTGTGGACCTCTACCTGAAGCTTTGCAGGAACCTTAAGGCAGGAACTCCCTGAGTATCCTTGGCATCTGGTGTCTTGACAAGCTTTTGTCTTCTCCTTCACCAGCCCCCAAGTGAGCCATGGACCATCACTGATGGCAGAGTGGCCCCCCCACACCCAAACACCTGGCACTCAGATCTATGCACACAACATGGGGAACTGTATTAAAGGGTCTCAGCGTTAGGAAGGTTGAGAGCCACTGGCTTAGCGGTTCGTGTGTGACTTGTACCGGCAGCATCTTCCTCATCGACCATGCCTGGACATGTCGTGTGGAGCATGCTCGTAAACAGCTGCAGCAGGTACCTGGACTCTTGCACCGTATGGCTAACCTGATGGGCATCGAGTTCCACGGTGAGGTGCCCAGCCCAGAAGTTGTGGCCCTGGTGCTGGAGGAGATGTGGAAGTTCAACCAGACCTACCAGCTGGCCCACGGGGTGAGTCAAGTCCCTTTCTCCCAGGACTGGCCTCTGTGCCTTTACCAGGAGTATGTTACCAATAATAAAGCAAAGCGAAACAATCAGGTGACAGCCAGGCATGGAGGTGACCCCCTTTACTCCCAACACTGGGGGGGTGGGGAGGAGGCAGATGGATCTTTGTGAGTTCAAGGCCAGCCTGGTCTAGCTAATTTTTTTTTTTTTTTTTTTTTTTTCTGGTTTTTCGAGATGGGCTTCTTTGTGTAGCTTTGGAGCCTGTCCTAGGTCTCACTCTGTAGGACAGGCTGGCCTCGAACTCACAGAGATCCACCTGCCTCTGCCTCCTGAATGGTGGGATTAAAGATATGTACCACCACCACCCAGTGGTCTAGCTAATTTTAGACCAACCAGGGCTACATGCAAGACCTTATCTTGGTACCTGGGACCAATCAAGGCTAGGGACCAAGGTACCTATTCTGCCTTTTCACTTAAGGGACACAGGCCTCTCTCTCTCAGACCTCTAAAACTGAGCTCCAGTGACTCAGCTGCCCCTTCCAAACATGCTACCCTCCATGGCTCTCGGCCACCCTTTGACACACCTTCAGGCTCATCCTCCTGGCTCAAGCCCCTCCCCACTCTCAGCTTGGGGAAAACCATGTTTGTTTACTAAGGTCTAGCTCCTTGTCCCTCCCTAGCCCAGGATAGCACATGGGACTCATCCTTGCCATTACTGAACCTAGTGCCTTATTTCCACAGGCCTGGGCCGGTTAATGGGGTTGGGGAAACCTCCAAGCTCAGAAGTAAGCAGAGATGAACAGTGTTCGATGTTGGGTACACAGGTCGGGGAGACAGCAGGTGGGTGGACGTGTGGCCGAGGATTGTTGTATCCTGCCCACAGACAGCCGAAGAGAAAGTGCCCGTGTGGTACATCATGGATGAGTTCGGCTCCAGGATCCAGCATGCAGACATGCCGAGCTTCGCCACTGCTCCGTTCTTCTACATGCCGCAGCAGGTGGCCTACACACTGCTGTGGCCCCTAAGGGACCTAGACACAGGCGGTAAGTCAGGTGCCCGCACACCCCAGAGGATGGACCTTGGGCGGGCCTCCTGCCACCCCCACTGATGGGCATGCGTGTCTTGGCGCAGAGGAGGTGACCCGGGACTTTGCCTACGGAGAGGCAGACCCTCTGATCCGGAAATGCATGCTGCTGCCCTGGGCCCCGCCGACATGCTGGACCTCAGCTCCTCCACGCCTGAGCCTCCTGCCAAGTACTATCAGGTGTGGCCCTGCGCCTGCAACCCTGGGCCTAGTGTTGAGTGGTTTCTGGAATGTTCTCTGTCCATTCACCGAATGTTAATGTCAGCTGGATTCCAGGCTCCAAACCAGCGACTGTGGGATGAGGGAATCATTTGGCGAGCACCTGAGAGATAAGGGGCTTAATGTTCGCCAGCTGCCTGAGCCACAGTTTGTCACCTGTCCTGATCTAGATCCCAGGTCGCCTGGGTTTGGGAAAGGGTGGCCTAGGCAGCTAGGTGTGGCTGTGACATGCTACCCTGCTCTTCCTTTTCTCGAGGTGCTCCCTCACAGGGTACAGGAAGACACTAGTTGTTCCATGGTGTCCACGGGGATGGATTGCAGGACCACACGGATACTAAAATCTGTGGGGACTCTGGTTTGTCATGTGGAACGGCCAGCCCTGCCTCCAGTGTCCCTTGTCTTCTCTGGATTGTTTGTCCTTCTCGGGAGACAGTCGTGTGGTTTGGGAATGACAGCACAGAAAGACGTCTGCACACATTCTCAACCGAGGACCTTTTCCCCCCAAAGCATTTTTGACCTCCTGTTGGTTGAATCTGAAGTCATGGAGCCCATAGGTTCAGAGGGCCAACTGCACTGTAGTACATTTCACAAGACAGCAGACCCTCAAGGGGTCCTTGCTGTTACGGGACAGCCTGCAGGTCAGGACCCTGTGGATTCACTCGGAAATGCCTGGCTCTGCTGAGAGGCCCAATAGCAATCAGTAACACAGCCCCTAGTGGCTGGACAGATAGCTCAGTGGTAAAGAGCACAGGCCACTACTGCAGAGGACTGTGTTTGGTGCCTAGCACCCAGGTGAGGTAGCTTCACAACCGTTTATAATTCAAGTTCCGTCGATTCCAGCACCCTCTTCTGGCTTCTATGGGCACTGCACACACATGATGCACAAATGTACGTGCAGGTAAACACTCAATGCACATAAAATAAAATAAAAAAATCTTTAAGGGGGATGCAAGCATCTTCTCCCTTATCCCCAAATCTGTACACACAGGAGCCTGTGCCTAGTGTTCACCAACATTCTGTGATGATAAACACACTGGGGGTGAAGAATTAGAGTCCAAGGCCAAGGCACCACAGGGACTCAGTAGAGGCCACAAACCTTGCTCTGCTGTATTGGAATCTACTCTGGCACGCAGACACCTGATACTGCTGAGTGCCTCCGAAGATTGTAGAAGGAGTAAGCACATTAACCCAGGCTGTAATGGAAGCTGTGTGAGTTGCTGACTGGCAGGGGCAGACCACAGTCATGGTCTTCTGGCACCTTGCTGAACCCAGCAGCCAGAAGGGTGCTGGGGTTCAGAGCTGGGCCCCTAGCCTCTTGAGTGCCGTATCCAGTCAGGGTTTGGTGAACATGGAATTGGGTGCTCTTAAGTGAGGTTTGAGGATGGCTAGGGAAGGTCCCACTGGCCTCCAACTGTCTATCAGTGGACCATGAAGAATTGGCACCCCCTTGGGAAGCTGCTGCAGGCAGGAGAAGGGAGCCAGGAGGCCAGACACTCCTTACCTGAAACCTTGTTGCATAGGACCAGGGGTCCAGGCTTCGATCTGGCCCAGGAGTGGCCTGTGCTGGTGACAAAGGACTCCAGCAGCTTAGGACAGCAGATACTTATTGCCTCCCACAGTTTCTGGGGGGGCAGGAACTAGATACAGTGCTCACAAGTGCTTTTGGTCTGGGGTTTTCTGGGCACGCAGACTGTCCCCCAAAGCTGAAGAGTCTGAGCCTTCCTGGAGCTGAGACATTTGTATGGAGGACTCGGGCCTGATGAGTCAAGCTGGCTGTCGCCAGTGTCGACACAGGTCTCTCCACCCAGGTGCCTTTCTGTGGGCTCCTGAGTGTCCCAGAGGCACGGCAGCTGGCTTCTCTTCAAGCGAGTGATCCAGGAGCAAGAAGGAGAGAGTTGAGGAGCCTGTGGTCTGGGCTCAGAAGCAGTACTTCACCTCGTCCCTGCTGTTCATTCCAAGTAGTTCCTTGGGTCCTGGGATGGACTGCGCTCTGCCTTTCAAGGGAGGGTCAGAGTCTGGGTGTGTTTTAAATTGTTAGTTAGCCAGCCTCACCGGGAACAGCCCTGGGGGCTCCTCTCAGGCCGAGAGGCCCCTCTCTGCACAGTTCCAGCACCTCTTGCCACCCGCGTCTGGAACGCACCGTGGAGACTGAGAACAGTGTGTGTGTTCTTTGCCCAGCCTGGACTCTTGGGGACCTGGGAGGCCTGAGTCCAGAGCCTCAGATCAGGTAGCCCTGAGCGGCCACTGAGAGTTAAGGATGTGAAGAAGGGTATGGGCCTGACCGTGGGATTGGGGAAGCTTGAGGTCATTTGCTCCCTTCACTGATGTCTGTTTCTACCTCTGATTCTAGGCCATCCTGGAGGAAAACAAGGAGAAACTGCCCCTCGCCATTAGCCCGGTGGCACGTTCCCAGGGCCACATCTTCAGGTACCGAGCCCTTGTTCTCTGCTCTCACCGAGACTTAACTTCAATCACTGCCGTTCCCAGGTCCTAGGCAAGTCAGTGGCCCAGACAGGCCTTGGAATCCAGGAATGTTGGCGATGGTACCAGGTCCAGGGTTCTCAGAACCACAGAGGAAAGCGTGAGGGTGGGCGGGGCTGCCTGGAGGAGGCAGCTGTTGAACTTGACCTGGAAAATTAGAAACAGCCGGGTCCAGTGGCGCATTCCCATAATCTCAACATGAGAGACAGAGACAGGAGGATTACCACAAGTTCTTGGCCATCCTGGGCTACAGAGTGAGACCCTATCTCAAAAAAGGAAAAAAGTTGCCGGACAGTGGTGGTGCACGCCTTTGATCCCTGCACTTGGCAGGTCTCTGTGAGTTCAAGGACAGACAGCCTGGTCTACAGAGTGAGTTCCAGGACAGCTGGGACCACACAGAGAAACCCTGTCTCAAAAAACAACCAAAAAAAAAGGAAAAAGGCACCATATTCAGAGATCTGGACACTGGACACACAGAGAAACCCTGTCTCAAAAAACAACCAAAAAAAAAGGAAAAAGGCACCCATATTTCCAGGAGATCCTGTCCAAGGAGTCTGAGGGTATGGGCAGTGACGGGAAAAGACATGGCTGTACTTCATGCCCCAGGGCCTGGGTACAGAGCCATACCCACCTAGTGCCTAGCAGGGCCTCTGCCTTCCCAGGAGCCCTCTCTCCAGGCCTCTAGATGCCATATCCATGACTGCCTAAGCTTGGTTCAGCTAGAATAGGGCCGTGTGCTCCACTCTGTCAAGTTCTGCCACGTCCTAGGGATGGTCTCCCTCTACTGGGTCCTTCCCCCTCTTGCCTAAAGCCAGAGAGAGCCCTAGCCTAAGCAAAGGGGGTATCCTGAGACACAGATCTGGCTGTGAACCCCATTCCCACCACACTCTATCCCCTCTGCAGTGGACTAGATGGGAACCCAGCCAGCGTCCTGCTTGCAGCCATGGTTCACACTCACGCTCCTGAGTCAGGCGGGTTACCTGCCTGACGCCAGCCCTTCCCAGCAGGCCCGCGCCTCACTTTGAGTCCTCCCGCTGAGCATCCTCCCCCAGCTGCTGCCTGCCTCTCCCTTACGTCCTGTGTCCTCTTTGCCTTCACACTCTGTTCCTTCGGAATACAGCCACCTCCAGGCCCCGTCCTCACTCCTGTGCTGGGTTTGAATCGTGACATAGGACCTGTCCCGGGGCACTTGTCTTGACAACACACCCACTGGAGGCCTGCAGATTCAGGAGAGCCCTCTGGGGACGCTAGCTCTGTCTTCGTGGGCTGAGATCAAGGGGGATTGGGAGGTTAATAGTGTCTCCCTAATGGCAGCCACTGCGGTGTTTCCAGGTTTTTAGTCTCTTATTCAAGAGTGAAATAAAAGGGCCAGCAAGATGGCTTGGCCAGTAAAGGTACCTGCCGCCAGGCCTGGTGACCCAAATTCAATTCCTGAGAACCAGCTCCCTGCCGCAGGTGGTCTTCTGACCTCTCCACGCGCACAAACATGCACAGATAAATAAATGTAAGCAAGAAAGTACACGGATTAGAGAGTATCAGGGAAACTTTTATTTCCAACGAAGTGATAGTAGAGCTTAGAAAGGAACACGCTGTTGAGACTGGGGGAGTGGGCCACAGACTGAAGGCGCTCCAGGGTCCCGGTTTCTGTTTGGGGTTTCCTTGTGTGGGGTTCAAGAGAAGGTTAGTTTCTGGGGGTGTAACTTTGGGTGGTTCCCCCTTTTTTGCTTTGTTTGTTGTTTTGGTTTCAAGACAGGGTTTTTCTGTGTGCACCTGGCTGGCCTGGAACTCAATCTATAGACCAGGCTGGCCTTGAACTTAGAGATCCGCCTGCCTCTGCCTCCTGAGTGCTGGGATTAAAGGCGTGCGCCACCACCGCCCGGCTTCTCCATTTTGACTGAGAGGCGTAGATTACTCTTTACTCACTGTGCGTGTTTATTCCTATAATGCTTCCAACCTTGATTTACATGTTGCTAATTACTTATGGGCATACAGCAGTGAATAAGAGTCTCCCTAAAAGTTGAGGACAGTTTCAGCTGATTGCCCATGTACCCTAAGCCTGTTCAGGCCAAAATGACCCTCCTCTCGGGATGTATTTTTGAATAGAAACTGCAAGTTTGGTGTCATTATGGGGAGGAGAAATTTGCTCTTGGGGGAGTGTAGCCCAAGCCACGCGGAGCCCCAGGATGCTACACTCTCCCTATGCTGGCCTGCCTCATACCTAAGAAACCAGCATCTACGGACCACCTAAGCCATCCTGTTATCCTGATGTGAAGCAAGCTCTGTGCTCTCATCTTCTATGGAGAACCTGTCTCTCTACAGCCAGGCAGAGGAAATGGGTCTAGCCCAAGCTGCCGACGCCAGGAATTCCCTGGGACTTGCTGCCACAGAGCCAGGGTGAGCAGGAGCTCCTGTCCGCCGTTGGGCCGCTGCTCACTCAGGTCTCTCCACAGGGTCCACTCGGACATGCAGCAGGTGCTCTGCCACCTCACCCACCCCCGTTTCGCCTTTACTGAAAGCGAGGCTGACGCCGACATCCTCTACCACTTCTCACACTTCAAGGACTACAGGTGGGTGGCTACCTTGCGGCCTGCAGGACCTCATTCCCCAGTGCCTCTGACTGCCTGCCGCTGTCCCCATGACCTCAAGCTTTTCCTCTAAAGTCCCCACACCCCTCTCGGGGTCGCTAAGCTGACCTCTGAGTGGGCCGTACCCACCTCCATCCACAGGACGCTCAGTCAGGAGAGGCCACAGGTGCTACTAAACCAGTTCCCCTGCGAGAACCTGCTGACCGTAAAGGACTGCCTGGCCTCCATCGCTCGCCGGGCCGGGGGTCCTGAAGGTCCCCGCTGGCTGCCCCGAACCTTCAACCTGCGCACTGAGCTGCCTCAGTTCATCAGCTATTTTCAGCACCGGGAGAGACAGTAAGTCCCCTAGGCTCAAGGCAGGCGGACACTCCTGGCGCTTCTGTTATAATGCTGCAGCTCTGCCCCATCCGTATCCCGTGCCCAGCTGCTCCTTAGCTGAGCACCTGCTGGCTCTCTGGTTGCTTCTGTGTGGGTAGGGGTGGGGAATGCAGCTGCTACCCTATACCCTATATATGCACTGGGTTTCTAACAGACATTAGCCAGCCAGTCTGCCTCCAGATCCTTGGACACATTGGCTAAAAGGCTGGTATGGCTCAACTATGTCTTCCCCAGGGGTGAAGACAACCACTGGATCTGTAAGCCCTGGAACCTGGCCCGCAGCCTGGACACGCACGTCACCAACAACCTCCACAGCATCATTCGGCACCGAGAAAGCACCCCCAAGGTGGGCTTATAGCTCCCCTCACCCAAGTGCTCCAAGCACGGGCAAAAAACACCAAAGAGAATAGGGCCTCAGGACCTTCGGCTAGGCCCGAGGGTGGGAGAGTCCCCTGTGGCTCAGGGTCACTCAGCTCTTGGGGATCAGCATGCACCACGGAGCACATGGGCTGATCACCCGTGGAGCCCCTGGGTCTATGGTAGTGATCTTGTAGGGAGGGCCTCCAGTGGCTGTGTGGGAGAGCTGCCTCAGACACAAGGCTTTCCTGGGCCATGGCTACAGTGGTGGGAGGAAATGAACTTGGAGGACTGTCAGTCATTGTGGGGACTTGAGACAGCAGGTGGAGTGAATGGAATTACTGGTGAGAGTTCCTCCTTTTATAACCTGGAAGCCAGGGCTAGGGAGATAGCTCAGTAGTAAAGAAAGTGCTTGCAGGGGCTGGAGAGATGGCTCAGTGGTCAAGAGCACTGACTGTTCTTCCAGAGGACCCGGGTTCAATTTCCAGCACCTACATGGTGGCTCATAGCTGCCTGTAACCCCAGTTGCAAGGAGATAGGACACCTTCACACAGACATGCATGCAGGCAAAATACGAATGCACATGAAGTAAAAATTATTTTTAAAAAAGCCAGGCGGTGGTGGCACAAGCCTTTAATCCCAGCAGAGCCAGGCAGAGCTCTGTGAGTTCGAGGCCAGCCTGGTCTACATAGTGAGATCCAGGACAGGCACCAAAACTACACAGAGAAACCCTGTTTCAAAAAAAAAGAAAAGAAAGTGCTTGCTTCACAAGCATGAGAACCCAAGTTCAGTCCCTAGAGTCCATGAAGGGGGCAAGGGTGTCAAAAAGAGCCAAGCATGGTCAGTCGGGCCTGCTTGTCACACTCCAGGCCAATAAGAGACCCTGTCTTTAAAAAAAAATCGATATGGATAACCCCCAAGTGTGGTAGCCACAGTTGGGCTCTAGCCTGCACACATGCATGCACACAAGTGCTGAAACTTGATGGGGTGTTTCTTTCTTTAAATAGAAAGGTAGGGATTAGAGAGATGGATTAATGGTTAAGAACACCTGCTGCTCTTGCAAAAGACCCAGAATCTGTCCGCAGAACCCACATAGTGGCACACAGCTGTCTGTAACACCAGTTCAGGACATCTAGCACTCTCTTCTGGCCTCTGGATGCTGCATGCATGTGGTACGCATACATACATGCAGATAAACACTCTCACAAATAAAAATAAATAAATCTTTTAAAGTATAAAACGGGTGAGCGTAAAGAACTTGCCATGCCTTAGCTAGTTTGAAAATGCAGGAGGGGACAGCTGCAGCTGGCTGTGATGACAGAGTCCTGTGGACCCAGGTGAAGGAGGGAGATGCCCCCCCGCACCCCGTCATGGGGCTCAGGGTGCAGGAGGCCCCAGGCCGCTGTCCTGCCCAGGTGAGGTAGGAGCTACTGGCAAGTCCACATCTGTCCTCCAGGTTGTGTCCAAGTACATCGAAAGCCCCGTCCTGTTCCTTCGAGAAGACGTGGGGAACGTCAAGTTCGACATCCGCTACGTTGTGCTGCTGCGCTCGGTGAAGCCCCTGAGCTTGTTCGTGTATGACGTGTTCTGGCTACGCTTCTCCAATAGGTAAGTGGGACGGGCTGGGGCCGAGGTGCTGGGGGCGGGGCGGGGAAGGGGCTGGACAAGGAGACCCCTTCACTGTGGCGCCAGAAAGCATGCACTGGACTCCATCCTCCGTATCATGCAGCCCACAGCTTCTGGAGTGTTCGGTGACATCGTTAACAATAATGAATGTGCCACTCCTGTGAGCTGGACGTTAACACAGAATCAGGACGAATTGTGGCTCACGGAGACTCTCCACAGCACATGGGGCTGAGGGGCTGTGCCAGCCCCAGCCAGCAGTGTGTGGCTGCTCTCCATGGAGCTTGGGAGCCCACGCTTGTCCGTCCGCTTTTCCGCAGGCCCTTCGCACTCAATGACCTGGACGACTATGAGAAGCATTTCACCGTCATGAACTATGACCCAGACGTGGTGCTGAAGCAGGTAGGGCCTGGCGGGGCCCAAGAGCAAGTCTGGGTTCTGTCTGTCGCAGTCAGGACCTGTGTCCTCTCAGGAAGTCTTTCCCACAGTGCTCAAGAGTACCCAGTGTTAAAGATGGAGGAGCAGGATTTCCTGATGCCAAGACGCGTCAGTGCAGTGCGGTCTCCATAGGGCTCCCTGCCACACAGCGGGTACTGTGAGGTGGCAGTGCCATCTGCAGGCCAGTGCTAAAGGCATCAGGGCAGACAGCAGGCCAGCAATGTACCCGGGACAGTAGGGTGCTGGCCCCAGATCCTAACTCTGGGGTGGGGAGGAAGGGAGCGGTAGACTGGTTTGTTACATCAGGGTCCTCTCTGACATGGTGACGGGCTAAGGAGTGTAAGCTCGTAACCCCTGACGACCCTGTCCGACAGGAGACCAGGAAACCCCATACTGTACCTTGCTCCCCTCCCTTCCCGGAATGTGTGATTTTTCCTTTGCAGGCACACCTTAGTTCTTTTTGTACTCATTTCCCGTTAGTTATTTTTTTGGTGTTTTTTGAGACATGGTCTCACGTAGCCCAGGCTAGCCTTGAGCTCTCAGTTCCCCTGCCTCAGCTCCGCATGTGAGTACTGGGTGCAGAGGCACCTGGTTCCCACGACAGACAGCTCTCGGAGGCGCCTCCCTGTGCCCTGCCCAAGCGTCTTCTAAGTGGGTTTGTGAGGAAGGAACGGCCACCGCAGGGTGGCTCTGCTGACTCAGACCCTGAGTGGTCCTGTTGCGTCTTGTCCCTCTTACCTCTGATTGGGTTGAAAGCCAGGACCCAGACTGCGCATCAGGGTCCTTGGCATCGTTGGAAGCCAGCCCTGAGGACACTGAGCTCTTTCCCTCTCCCTCGTGATGGTGTCACCTGAGAAGCCCTTTGAGCAGGGATTTCTCCTCTGGGAGAAACCTGAGCCACTTTACTGAGATGTTTGGGGTAAAGTCTTGGTCCACAGATCTTGTCCTAGGGTGCTTCCGAAGGGGGCCCTGCAGAGGGGGGCAGGGCCCTACTGCCAGTTGGCTGAGCTGAGCTGGGTGTGACAGCCATGCCTGATAGCCTTTGACCCTCTGTTCCTGCTTGAGCCTTACAACAGCCCTGTAAAGTCCGTGGACTGAGCAGGGAGTGATACCCTTTTCATAGAAGAGGAAACTGAGGCTCGGAGTGGTTATTCTGCCTGTCTAGACTAACCTTGGTCTCCTGTCCTCTTGTACCCTGCGGGCCAGAGCTGGACTGAAACCTGTCCTGTGGGCTGATGGCCCTGCTTTCAGTCTAGAGACAGCCGCTGCCCCCGTAACTGGCTCTCGTCTGTTGCAGGTGCACTATGATGAGTTCATCCCCCAGTTCGAGAAGCAGTACCCAGAGTTTCCCTGGAGTGGTGTCCAGGTGAGTCTTGGGCTCTGCCAGGCTGGGGTTCTGGAAGCTACTCCCTTCCCTCACAGATAGAGGGGTCATCTTCTCACTGGGGAGGGGAGAGATGGCTGGGCTAAGATCCCTCCCTCCCTCCCTCCCTCCCTGCACTCTGGGCCTGTGTGTGGTGCACCTGGAGGCTCTTCAGAATGTTCCTCAGCAGGAAGGAGGGAATTTGGGGCATCCTAAGGTAGCCCAAGAGCAATAGTCTCCACCATCCCCAGAAGCCAAGCCCTTGGGGCCATACAGAGTGGTGAGGGGCTAGTCATCGGACAGGCAATCAGTAGATTTGCTGGAGGATTTGCTGGAGGTAGATTCCTGCACTGGGACATGGCTTGGAGATGAGTGCTTGCCTAGAATTCATGAAGTTCTGGGCTCCTTCCTTAATGCAAAGCGGAATGGACTCCAGGAGTGTGGGAACAGGCAGACATGCCATCTTGCCAAGCCTAGAGACATTAAGAATATAAGAGAGATGACCTGGGCCTGAGATGACCTGGATGACAGGGCTCAGACAGACAGTGGACAGTGGGCCTTCTTAGTTCCAAAGTCAGGGTGAGTACGCCCTGTGACGGAGCGTTCCTTGTCCCCAGGCCGAGATCTTCAAGGCCTTCACAGAGCTGTTCCAAGTGGCATGTGCCAAGCCGCCCCCCATGGGCCTCTGCGACTACCCCTCATCCCGGGCCGTATATGCTGTTGACCTCATGCTCAAGTGGGATAGCCATCCAGGTGGTAAGGGGACTGTCTCCACACCAAACCCCCTGCCCATCCTCGTGTCCCCAGCCCTGCCAGCAGCACCCAGGACAGTCCTGCTGTCTTTTGTTGTGTTTTGTTTTATGTGTTTGAGGTGTAGGTGTGTGTGTGTGTGTGTGTGTGTGTGTGTGTGTGTGTGTGTGTGTGTGTGTTGTGTGATACGTACTGATGGTTTGAGGTGTGTGTGTATTGTGTGCATGCCTGGTATCCTGATGAGTCAAAAGACACAGGACCCCTGGAACTGGAGTTAAGAATGATTGTGAGCCACCATGTGGATTCTAGAAACTGAGTCCAGGTCTTCTGCAAAAACATCAAATGCTCTTAATTAACTGCTGAGCCATGTCTCCAGCCCATGACTGTTTTTTCACAGAGACATTTCCCAGGTGGTCCCGCATGGGTATCCTAGATGATCCACTGAGACAGGGAATACACCTGCACCAGAATGCGGGGGAAGGTAGCTGACTGGGGGCCATGAGAACTCAGGACAGGAGAGCTGGAGCTACTCTCCCAGCCCTGCATGCTGCTCTCTCTGACCAAACTGGTCATCGAAGCTTGAAGCGATGTGTGCTCATTGCCCTAAGGGTAATGGGGTTAGGAGTGGCTCCAGTCTTGGGGAACAGGTGTCAAGCCAGGAAATCCATGTTCCAAATCACACCCCGTTACCCACACACTGAGAATCGGGGCCTAAGTCTGTGCCCTGCATCACAGTCCCTGTCCCACACTTTCCCAAGACAGATGTGTACCCCTACCTTGCTGCCTTCACAGTCCTCCTACCTCTCGGTTTCGCCACCAGGAAAGCGGGTGATGCAGCCCCAGATCCTGGAGGTGAACTTCAACCCTGACTGTGAGCGCGCCTGCAGATACCACCCCACGTTCTTCAACGATGTCTTCAGCACCTTGTTTCTGGATGAGACCGACGGCTGTCACGTCACCCGCATCATCTAGGTGCCCAAAGCCCTCCTGCCTCTGCTCACAGCTGGTTCCAGCCCCTGCTCATGGAGCTGCTTCCGCCGGCCCAGCCTTCTCCCTCCTCCCCTTCCTCCCTTTCCCCTCCTTCCTCCCCAGCCAGAGCCTTGGCCTCAGTTAGGCTCTGCCCTCTGAGCCATGTTCCTGCTTCTTCTTATGTGGGACATCAGGTCCATACCACGTGGCAGAGCTGGACAGTGAGTGATGTCCGCAGGCCTGGGTACACCCAGAGTTTTCATACAGAGGAAGAGGTGTTCCGCAGAAACAGGGTTCCACAGGGAAGTGTTTGGGAACCCCGTATCCAGCGGGGCCAGGGAGTTCTTTCCCAGAATCTCGCCCTCCTTTCCCATGGCTGCTGTAAACAGGGTATCAGTACCCTGTATTGTACCCACAGGCCCCAGAACAGCCAGGGGAAAACATTTGCCAACCTAGCCTTATGCCTAGGCATCGCCTTCACCAGCAGACTTCCCAGCCAGGCCCGGCTTGGTATTTCCCTTATGGGAAGCTGACCTCTGCATGCCGGCATCTCACCGAGTTCCGCTGGCCTCCTGAGGTGGTTAGGGTGCTCCGGAGTTGTAAGTCTCCATGGCAGACTCTGGACAAGGGTGACAATGGAAATGCCAGCCTGCTCAGATGGCTCTGGGGAGAACTTCCTGTGGAAGTCAGCCAGGCTGCCTCTTGCCAAGGCCTAGAGTCCAAGTGTGTGTGTGTGTGTGTGTGTGCGTGTGGTGTGTGTGCGTGTGTGTGTGTGCTGTGTGTGTGTGTGTGTGTGTGTGTCTTTTAACCTACAGAAAGAAAATGTAAAATCTAGTTCCTCATTTTGTTACTGGAATCTGAAGTCAGCCGCCATTGTTTCTGTAACTGCGGGGCACCTGGGTCCAGCCCACTAGTGGGTGGGAGCTGCCTCCAAGGTGATCTGCCGCTCAGGAGGGTGGAGCGCTGTGGTGGCGGCGGCTGCTGCACTTTTGAAGGGAAAAGTGACCCTCTTAGCATAACTGGACATGGTTCTTCCTGCCCGTCTCTGGGTATGTGGGCCACCTGCTAGCGAGCCTGGTGATCCGTGCTGGGTGCAGCCTCGGCCGGGGCAGGACCGACCCCTGTGGTTTTTTCTCTCTGGAGAGCTGCTGGCCTCCCTGCCCTTTTATACTGCAATAAAATATGTCTCCTTTTCACCTGGTCCTTCCTCTCTGGGGCCCTGGAGGCACAGGCCTGGGCTGGCATGACAGTGTGTCCCCCACTTGTGGGCAGAACCCACCATGCCACCGTGTGTGCTTTTGAGAAATGAGAGAAGAAAAAGAAAGCCAGTGGACCTCCCAGCTCCCCATCCCATTTTGACCTCTGAGTGACAGTCCTGGTTCCAAGCTGGAGAAGAGCTCTGACCTGTGCTGGTTACACTCCAACCCCCGGGGGCTTTGGGGTTCATAGGGCCTAAGGCTTGGCCCACCTGGTGGTCTGGAAATGACATTTCTCTGTGTTGTCTAATTGTTCTGGGGTGGGAACGAGAGGCCCCGACTCATGGGGTGGTCAAGAGGGTATGGGGGCTGATGAAGGACACAGGCCCTACTGAGTGGCACCGTGTTAAAACACATCAGGCAGAGCTGTCCCAGGAGCAAGACTGAGCCCAGAGCCAAGGCCACACTGCTGAGTAGCCACCCAACAAGGGGTCATCTGTGCCCGTCAGGACAAATGCTTGAGATGCCAGGGCATTGGTTCAGCGGTCCCACAGGGATGGCCCTCAATGGAGGACCAGCAAGATGATTGATTCATCAGGTAAAGGAACCTGCTGCCAAGCCTGAAGACCTCTAGGACCTACGTGGTGGTGAGGACCAACTCCCACGGGTTGTCCTCCGGCCTCCATGTGTCCACCATGGTACATGTGAGTGGGCGTGCATGTACACACAATATTGTAGATGTAATTCCAAGCAGCCTTATTAAATAAGAAACAGCCAAATAAAGAGTTAAAAGCCCAAGAGGTCAGAGCACTAGTAAATGGCCTTTAGTTTACCAGCCGCTGCCATCCTTCCCTGAGAAAGGCCTACTTCCTGTGTGTATTTTTATTGACTTTCTGTTCTGCCTTCTCATTGGTTCTAAACTCAACCACATGACTTCGTCGCTGCCTGTCTATACAGACCTCCAGGTCTCTATGGTTGGTATTGAGATTAAAAGCGTGTGTCTCCAAGCTGGCTATGTCCTTGAACACACAGACTCGGCCATGTGATCGGATTAAGGGTGTGTGCTACCACTGCCAGACTTCTGCTAAATGCCTTGCTATTAGCTCTGACCCCCAGGCAACTTTATTGGCATACAAATAAAATCACATTTCAGCACAAATAAAATATCACCATACAATATAATTTAAAATTTTTCTAAAGCAGTCAGGCTCTCTCCCCACATGCTCCAGTTGGCACAGCAACCTCAGGCTTGGCCACCAGCCGGTTGGAGAGACATCCACACCCTGATCGCCTTCTCTGTCTAAGGGGTCACCAGAGACCAGCACTTGCCCACCTTGGGCACGTGGAGTTGGCTGGAGAGCCCAGGCGGCAACAGCAATGCTGCTCAAGAAGGAGGCAGGAGGCAGAACTCTGGCCCTTGCTCAGGCTCCAGGGAGATGCCAGTTGCTGACCACAAACTGACAACCGACTCCTAGTCTGAGTCAACATGGCTTCCCTGCTGACGGGTGGCCACCCAGCCCCTCTGTCGTCACTTGGCTGGGGACATAAATGTGAAGGTTTGAGGCTTCTGCTGCAGGAAGGAGCACAGACCAGGGAGTGATTTGAACCAGCAGATGCCACGTGCCCTTCTCATTAAAGGCTGCGGGGGACCATATATACCTATGAGGCATGTGAAAGCAGGGTGGGGGCTGAGACAGTGGCTATGTGAAAGGCACCTTGTCCTGTGTCCCAGCTGCTGCCTAAAGTGGTTATAGGTCACCCAAATGGAGCCCTGGGGAGGGGTAGGTGACAGCTCCTGGGGTAGGCAGGTCTGGGCCAGCAAGATGGCCCCCCCTCTGGTGCTGGGACTCAACACCCCCTTCCTGCAGGTTGGGTGTTGGTGAGCCACCCTAGGTTGGAAAAGCTGGGTGATGCAGCCCAGACAGGCCCAGCCTCAGCAGCAGAACCATGCTGTATGGCCATAGCCTCTGCTGTCCCACAGACCAGGCGCCCCACAAAGTACAGAGTCTACTATACGTGAAGTTAGAGACTTTATTTAGCTTTAAAAAGCCCCGTGTTCCTAGGGCGTGCCTGGAGCAGCGCAGAAAGGCAGGTACAACTGTCCCTGGATGGGACTTGGCACTGACCACCTTGACCGGCCTGGTGGCTCCCTGGGCCAAGCAAGACCCAGGTAGACCAGGCAGGCCCAGTGGTCATGAAAGCATGATGGGCTACCATCCATGGTACCTGGCCGGCAGGGCTGTGGTCCTGACGGGTAAAGGTGCACTCACTCTGGGAACCGTGGGCCACCTCCCCGGCCAGGGTTGTCACGCCAGACGTAGTAGTTGAGCATGGTGGCAAAGGCCAGCCAGGCCAGGTAGGGGTAGAGCAGGCGGGCAGCTGGCGGGCTCACTCGGTGCCAGGCGAGGGTGGTGGCGGTTGCAACCCCACTGGCCAGCACAAGGTCTGCCAAGGCCTGCAGAGACAGGAGGTGGGGAGGCTAAGACCCTGCTGGGTCTGGAACTTAGAAGTCTCGCTTCACCCTGACTGCACCCCTGAGGTGTGACGGCTGCCTCTGCTCTGTTCTCAGCCTCAATTCCTGGTCTGTAAGTCCCTGCCTCTGTGCCATGCATGGAGACAGCCCTGTGTATGACAGCCCCCAGGGGACACGGCATGTCCAAGGGTGAAGCGGCGGCTGGAGGCTTCTGACCTGAAGATACAACGTTGTCAAGTGCTGACCCGAGAGGCCGGTGTGAGGGGGTCAGACTGCTGTGGTGTGCATGTCACAGGCTCAGCAATAGCTTTTGTTTTTCCAAGAAGGTCTCACTATGTAGTCTTAACTTTGAACTAGCTTTGTAGTTCAGAACTAGGCTGTCAGACTTAAAGCAATCCTCCTGCCTCTGCCGGGACTGCAGGCCAGGCATGTTTCACCAAACCCGAACAAGAACATTTTTAAGGAGAGACTTTGTCCCCAAGTGTCATCACACACAGCATCGGATGTGATGCTGGTGTCTCTTGCCGTGGCTTCTAAGCCCAAGACCACAGCCCCACCCACTTCCGCCTGGCCCTCTGGACTTTCTTCATGGAGGGAAGATGGACTGAGGCGGCGTTGGTACACAGGTCACTGTCACCTAGGCTGGCCTAGCCCTCTGCCGGCCTCACTGATCCTCCCACTTCAACCTCTTGAGAGCTGGGTCTACAGGGGCCCCACTGCACCTGACTCACGGAACTTCTAAAGGGGCTCGCAAGCCACAGGTCTTCCCCCTCCACCTGCAGATACTGACGTCATCTGGGATGTGATATCACCTCTCCTCCCAGGGCCATCTCCAGTGACCCAAGAGTCAAGCTGTGGCCACACTTACCCAGCCCATCTGCCGGGCACCAAAGAAGATGGGGGGCCATGCCCAGTTCAGAGCCAGCTGGCCAGTGTAGAGACCCAAGGGGACCACAGCCTCCTCTGTGAAACCTCCCAGCTCTTTCCAGATCATGTAGGAGCCATACCTGAAACAGACAATGGGTCAGGACATCACAGGGCAAGGCCAAGAGTGCTACCCTCCCGAGACCACTCAGTGATGGCTTAGGTATGTATGCCCTGCCACTGACTTCTATGTGATCTCAGAGAAGCTGCTTGCCCTCTCTGGGTCTTTGTCTCTTCTAAGATTGCTATGGAGAGTTGAATCGAGACCCTAGTCGGTGTGTAGTTTCAGGACGACGAAACTGTTCTGGGGATAAGGGGACAAGCAAGTGGCAGCTTGGTCGCTCAGGCTCTTGGGGCCATGAGGCAATGGCTGCAGAGGGCTCCTGGGAATGAACCACACCAGGGTCTGGTTCTGTACGGTACAACCAAAGGACACAGCTGCCACGTTTGTCCTGGCACATGGTGCTGTTGTCCACACTGACCTTTATACATGGGGCAGCCTCAGTAGTGTGAGCCCAGGCTGGGTTCCCAGAAACAAGCAGGAAAAAGTTCAATCTTGCAACGCATAGGTTGGCAGCCTTGCCACCCTCCCTTTCCCACGGCGGGGGGGGGGGGATGATGCCACTCTGTCCTGGGGCCTCCCTCTGCACAGGGGTTCAATGCCCAGCCTGATGCCATGGGGAACAGGGCACTGCAAGGTGGCACCTGCAACCACCTACCCCATGGCCGAATACAGCGTGCCCCAGATGGGACCCAGTGTCCAGCGAGGTGGATGCCAGGAGGGTTTCTGCAGGCTAGCATACCAGCGGAGGCCCTCACCACGCACAAAGTAGGAGCCCATGAAGCCCCCCAGGCTGGGTACCAGAGTGAGGCCCACAGCGGGCACCCAGGATGGAGCCATAGCTACTGCGACTGCTGTTCTGGAAAGATCTGAAAGAGAACACAGGGTGAGTGGGAGAAGTTCCAAAGAGCCATGGGGAACGGCCCAGCATTGCCTTCAGCTCCTCTGTGGTCTTGTCCCCCAGGATCAACCAGCTCACCTATTCCTGATGGGTGAGGCAGGAGAGCAGCGTCCACCCCCCCCATCCACACTCATACCCCTGCCCGGAGGTTTCACCCAGCATTTCTAGGCCAGGAAGTGTCTGTCTCACAAAGTTAGGCTCACACAGACACTCAGGAAAACACCCAAGACTGGGTCCCAGCCCTCTTTCCATGTCTTCCAGCTGGTCTCGGGCCTCTGCAGCCAATCTCTGGGCTGGAGTCAAGACTCTTGTGAGTTAGAGAATGAGGGCCCTAGTGTGGAAGTCCAGGGCCCCACTCTGCCTTTGCTCTCTGTGGGAGTGCTAAGGCAGTCAGTGCCCTGACTGGGGCTCAGTTTCCCCATCAAAAAATTGTTCCCACTAGCACCTACACTGACAGTAGCTGGAGAAGTGGGGCGTCTGCTTGCATTAGATAAGAATGCAATGTTGGGGAGGTGGTTCAGTAGGTCAAGCATTTGCTGTGTAGGTGTGAAAAGTGGAGTTTGGATCCCCAATATCCATATGAATGCTGGGTGACTATGGTGACCCACCTGTAATCCCAGTACTGTGGAGTCAGGGATGGGGTTCCCAGAGCAAGCCAGCCAGACTACCTGGAATTGGCAGACTCTGGGTTCAGCAAATAAAGTGGACAGCTATAGGCTGGGCGGTGGCGGCGGCGCATGCCTTTAATCCCAGCAGAGGCAGGCGGATCTCTGTGAGTTGGAGACCAACCTGGTCTACAGAGTGAGATCCAGGAAAGGCTCCAAAGCTACGCAAAGAAACCCTGTCTCGAGGAAAAAAAAAAAAAAAAAAAAAAGTGGACAGCTATTATTGAGGAAGACACTTAATGTCAACCTCTGGCCTCCACGCCCGTACACAAACGAGTGCATCTCACACACACAGAATGAGAAAGAGAGAGAGCGAGAGCAAGAGCAAGAGCGAGAGCGAGAGAGAGAGAGAGAGAGAGAGAGAGAGAGAGAGAGAGAGAGAGAGAGAGAGAGACTGAGGGAAAGAAGGTAAACTAGGATAGCCCAGACAGACCTTGAATGTGAGGACTTCCCGCACCAGGCTCCTATGTAGCTGGGATGACCCATCATCTGAGTCATGGCTTAGAGGACATTTTTAATGAGTTGAAAACTGTTTTCAACATAATCTTTTGGGGGGGAGGGGAGAGTACAGGTAACTGCAGAGGATGAGCGACAGGAAGCAGGGTGGGCCCACTTGGGTGGGAAGGTGGCAACTTCTGGAGGTCAACCCTGGCTGAGAAGCTGTATGGAGGGAAGAACCTGGGGGTCTGAGGGGGTGCCTGGGGTTCTGAGATGCGACCTGGGGAAGGAGGGAAGTGGATGGGACCTGCGGGGCCGTTAGTTCTGCATTTGTCAAAGTCTGCACCAGAAACTGCACTGTCCTGCCAACATGGTGCATCCTGCAGCCCCTCAGCACTAGGGGGCGCCGAGGCAGGAGGATTGTGGGTTCTAGGCCAGCATGGGATACACAGTAAGATTCTGCTTTAATAAGAAGGGCAGAGGGAGGAGGGAGGAGGAAGGAGAGGATCACTGTCCCTGCTGGAGGTCACTGTTCCTCCTGTGGTCAAGACCCCTTCACAGTATCACTCCTGCTCTAAGACCTGGGTGACCTCTGTCAGGGCTTTCTATTGGTTTTGTTGTTGTTTATTTTTGTTTTGTTTTGTTTTGTTTAAGACAGGAGCCCAAGTTGGCCTAGAACTCACTCTGTAGTCCAGGCTAACCTTTGAATGCATGATCCCCCTGCCTCAGCCTCCTAACTCCTGAGTACTAGGATTACAGATCTGCATGACAGTGGTCTGGCTTACACTGTGGTTTCTTCTCCTCTCTTTTTAGGGCACAAAGATACTATGTAGCCCAGACTAGCTTCAAACTGATAGTAGTCTTCCTGCCTCAACTTCCCAATGGCTCAGATTACAGGAAGTACTACCACCACCATTAGCATGTTTTATTAGCTGAGGTGAAACTCCCCAAATTTAAACTAACGATCTTCTGGCCAACACCAAGTTCCAAACATGTCCATCTCCCACAAAGAAACCAACGGCTGCTGGCAGTGGCTCCTTGCTCCAACCTAGCCCTGCCCCTCCCCACAACCAGGAACTCCCCCTCCCCTTTTAGGTCCCTCAGCACCTTCTCTGGATATTCCTTACCAGGTCAGAGCCTGTGTAGCTGGCTTCCTTCGTGAGAACCCCGACTTAGAGGTTTGCCAGCCTTCACACACACACACACACACACACACACACACACACACACACGCACACCTGTAGCAATACCTCTTTTCTCTCTGCAGCCTCTGTGGGGGACCTGCCCCCACATTTTCTCCCAGGGTACTCTTGAGGAGGGAGCAGTGAGAAATTCTTAGAAGGAAATATAGAGGGAGAGAGACAGAAACACAGGATAGCCTCGGGAGGGCCTAGATCAAAACCCACCAGCCCCTTCTGTCTCTTCTAAAGGCATTTTATAGGAATGACAAGGGGTGGAGCAAAAGACCTCCCCCCAGCACAGCCAAGTGCAGAACCTTCCAAACACATGGTAACCACACACGTGGTCAAGCAATCCTCTAATGCAGTCCCGCTGGGTAAAGCAAGTTCAGGTCTCACTAAGAAACCTCTGTGGACCCCAACAAGGCTCTGCAGATAAAAGTGCTCCTATCACAGCACCCAGCATGTGGAGGGCAGGCCCAACTCTGTGCCTAGGAAGTCCCAAACAGGATCAACCAATGTCTCTACTGACGGATTTCAGAGTCCACAAGTCTCCTATTATCCATCCACCATACAGGAAAGGGTGGCAGCTATCTATCCCAAGGGCATACCATGAGGACAGGATCTAGGGACAGGACACTGAACCCCCAGGTTCCTGCTGCCATCCTCCAGCTGTCCCCCAAAAGGCCAGGCTGTGTTTATACTCAGCTGCACTGAGGAGATCAGAGACAGGACCCCTATTCCCATCCAAGGTCACAAAACAAGACAGTCACCCATCCCACTTGAGACTGAAGGAGAAAGTTGGGCCAGGGACCTTTCCAGGGGCCTCTTGGAGACTGCCCAGTTCCTGAGTCACCCGCCTGGAGGGGTGGCAGACAGGCAGGGGTGAGGCCCATGAAGCTGAGTCACCCTGGGCTAGGCTGAGCTGGGTAGGAGACCAGCCCAGGGTGGAGTCCCGGGAGGGTATAGGGGACAGGGCAGGAATGCCCAGAGTGGGCAGAGCCGTCTGCTCACCCTATATTTCAGTCTCTCCAGAAGGCACACAGCATCCTAAACTTCACCCTACTACTAGCTTACAAGGGGGCCTTGGGATGTTCCAGGAAGGAAGTCGGGACACCAAGATCTCACCAGAAAACTCCACACAGGGCTAGCTGTGGCTATCAGTGCAGGGACCACTCATCTGCTTCCACTAGGGGAGGAAGTGACTACCCCTCCACCTCTGGAGAGCACCTTGGACAGAGGGCGTAGGACAATAGAGAGAGACCATTTTTATAGGCCTTGTCTACTTTGACTACTCCAGGACTCTGGGGAATGAACCAAGGCATGGCTCCCTGCTCAGTGCTCTTCCTTCACCCTGTCAAAGCTTCCTGTGTTCCCCACAGTGGCCACAAGGCAGGGGCCAGCCACCTCTCTTTGATCCACACAACCTGCTCCATACCCAAAGGGGACTTATTGCTAGTGCCACTTTCCAGGTGAAGAAACTGAGGCCCAGGAGATTGTAGAACAAACATTCCAGGTCTGTGTCTCTAAAGCCCACAAGGACACACGGCCACTCTGGGATAACTTTGTCCCCTCTGCTTGTCCCCACCCCGGGCAAGGATCAGAGACCCACAGGCAGCCACTGTTCTCTTCCCAGTGTCAGAAAGGTCTCAGGCCAACAGCGCCACCCTCTCCATCCCTTGGAGCCTCGGACCCCATCTCTTTGACGGACAGCCGGATAGGATGCCTGAGCCCTCCCTCATCGAGTCTGGAGTCGGCAGCCTCTGTAGTATTTCACTCCTGGCTAGGCAACCACATACTGCTACTCAGGGACATCCATGTCCCAGTCTGTGAAGCTAGGGCAGAGCCGGTGGGTCTGGGGCACCTGTTGCTCTGGGGCTTCCCCAGAGACTGTGACCCAGAAACAGAAGGGCGCCAGCTCTTCCTTCCACTGCCTGAAGCTCCTCCCCATCCTTGAGCTTGCTTCCCTTCCAGCGATCCATTGCTGTCCCGAAGAATTTTAGGGCGTTTTATTCTTAAGGAACCTGCAAATCCTCATTAGACCTTTCACCAGCCTTTCTCATTCTGAAAGTAATCACGGTGCCAGTAAGAGGTCGGTTAGGACCGGCAGGAACTGGTCCTCAAGAGATCTGGGGTGTGGGGAAATGGCGTTGCCGAGTGGCAACTTTTTCATACAAAGCAGGCTTTCAGGCGCCGCTTGCATAGCCCCTAACAAGGGGGACGCAAACAGAAGAAGCCGAAAAGTCCGATCAGGGAAAAGCTGAAGGATAGAGAGAGTGAAAAACAAGCCTGCCGTCTATCGATCCCACCCGTCAGGTACCCACTGTCGGCAGTTTCTGAAGGCCAGCGGGTCTCAGTCCAGCCATGGCCAGGCACAGATGTGTGCACACGCAGTGTGCGAGTGCACACATCACTGCGCAGGAGCGGCGGCCCACACGGTGCATGCAGGGGAAGTAGGCTTTGGCATCAAAAAGCCGAGGCGCAAGTCCTGACTCCTACCCTCCGCTAGTGTGAACCTTTGCACAGCTTCAGCTGCCCACGGATCCCAGTGCTCTCCCGCAAGGGAGGCAGGATTGCCAACAGCCAGAGACCCCCTCCCTTCTGCGCCCAGCTGCCGCCAGCAGCAACCTACCCGGTCCCCACCGAGGCGCAGGACCTTAGCCGCTGTCCCCAGGGTGCCAACCACCCTGAGCTGCACACTCTCTCGAGAGGAGTCCCTCCCGCTTGGTGCTGGCCTCACTTTCCCTTTTGTCTCCCCGCTGTCGGGGTCTCACCCATCCGCAGCCCCACTCACGCAGTTGCTGGCTGCTCCCCGATGGACACTGAACACAGAGGTGGTGGCCGCTGACCCCGCCCCACCCCGCCCCACCCCGCCCCGCCCCGCCCCGCGCCGCAACCGGAGGCACCCTGGTTTCTTATGCACGCCCTTGGCCAGGCATTCTTGTCTTCTTCTTGGTGGGCTTGGACAAAGAGGGCAGAGATCCCTGCTCTGGGCATCGCAGGCAGACCATTGTTGTGCAGATAACCAATGTCAGGGTGTGGTGGCACTTGCTTGTAATCCCATCACCAGAGGCTGAGACAGGAGGATGACAGTGAGCCTGCAGCCAGTCCGGGCTGCGTATTTATTCTTTTGCAACTGTGCCTGACTGAATTCGACTTATCAACTTATTCTGATTTTTTTTTTTTTAAATGAGGGACTGGGGATATAGTTCCGTGGTGGAGTACTTTCTTTGCATGCGCTGGCCGGAGTTGAATTCCTAGCACTATCCAAAACAAAAGGAAACAAAACTTACCACATTCGGTCCCTTGTGGTAGTAAAGCCCTAGGCACTATGCCTGGCCACACCCACTTGCTGGCAGCCCTCAACCTCTTCCTGTGAGTCAATTAAAGTTTGCTGGCTAGCCGAGGAGCCCCACCCGGATCAGCCTGTTCCAATCTTCTGGGCCCTGGGATTGTAACTGTGCACCACTACACCCAGCTTTTTCACACAGGTTCCGGAAATGAATCTCAGATCCAGGTGGTTACAAGGTGACCCACTAAGGCATCTCCCCAGTCCCGGGTCTCCTGTTCTTAAACAACAGCACAGCAGAAGGGGTGGTTGTGACATCTCTCAGGACACCTCTGTTCTCTTGCCAATCCCTGTGGCAATGACTGTACATGCCTCGTACATGCCCATCGCCTTTCCGTCTTTCTGTATCCCTCCCGGAAACCCTGTCCCTCCGGGATGGTTTTCATGTCCTACTGTGTATTTGCCAATGAATGTCCCCTGTGGGGGAATCTCTCGTGAAAGTTTAGTCCCCATGGTGAAGAATCAAGAGGCGGGACCAGGTGGGCCTTGAAGAGAGGATGAAGTCCCAAGGACTCACTCTATGGCCCCATCCAGTTGTGATTCACACAGGAATAGATCCATCCGTTATCCCGAGTGTGGGTCTGTTATCAAAGCCAGCTGGGTGCTGGTTGCTGGATGAGGTCCCTCTTGCCAGGCAATGCCCTGCATCCCTTGGATTCTGCAGAGTCCCCACCAGCAAGGAGGATCTTGCCAGATGCAGCCTCTGACCTTGAACTTTCCAACCTGAAGGTTGTGAGTGGAATAAACTTCTATGCTATATAAATGAACCAGTGTGTGGTGCTCAGTGACTCAGTGATAGCAACAGAAAAAACGGACCAAGCATCTTCCCCCTTCCCCCCCCTCCCCCCGCTTTGTCTGGCTTGAGTCAGTCCTCCTAGAGCCTTGCTGATGTGCTTAGAAGGTGACCTTACAAATCTGTCCTCCCCGGTGGACTAAGAAGGCTACTGTCCTTCAGAACCTTGAAGATACATTGTGATCTAGTGACCTCAGGCCACCTGTACTGTGACACCAGTGTGCAACTGTACAAAGTTGCTGGTCTACTCGGCTGTCGAGGCCACCTTGTTGCTACAACCTTTGGATGCAATCTATCTGGTTCTTAATGGAAGAGTTCAAGTTTGGGCTGCAAAGTTTTGAAATTTTGCAAACGCAACCTTCTATGCGAGAAGCTTAGCCCATCCAGCCTTCACCCAAAGGGCCTGCTCTTTCTTATTTTTGTTACTATTTATTTAGTTTTGGTGTTTTTGAGACAGGGTTTCTCTGTGTAGCCTTGGCTGTCCTGGAACGCCCTCTGTAGACCAGGCTGGCCTCGAACTCACAGAGATCTGCCTGCCTCTGCCTCCCAAGTGCTGTTTTTATTTTATGTGTATGGGTATCTTGCTGCATGTATGTTTGTTCACCATGTCTGTGCCTGATGACTACAGAGGCCAGAAAGGGCATTGGACGCTCTGGAAGTGGAGTTAACAGATGGTGGTGAGTCTCCATTCAGGTCCTGAAAATCGAACCCAGGTCCTCTAGAAGAGCAGCCAGTGCTCCCAACCTCTGAGCCATCTCTCCAGCCCCCATTTTTTCGTTTTATTTTCGAGTCTCCTGTGTAATCCAGGCAGGCCTTGAACTCATGATCTTCCATTCTGGCCTCTCAAGTGCTGGGGCTACAGGTATGCACCACCCTGCCTGGGCTTCCACAGCCCCTGTGCCCATGTGGAAAGGCCTGGTCGTTACTTTTCAGAATTGAATTTCTCCCTGCCCGCAGTGGTTTCCTGCGCTCTGTTTCCTCACTTCTCTTTCGGGAACACCTATCACTCAGAGCCCTGGACTTCCTGCTCTGATCTCTCCCTCCCTGGTCTTGCTTTAGTTCTTATGTTTACTTGTTTGCCTCTCCCCCACTCCCGCCCATGCCAGTGTTTCTTCTGGACTTCACTGGGTGTTTCAGTTCGCCTTTGCTATTTTTTTCCATGCACACAATTATATCATTGTCCATTTCTGTCCTACCTCATGAAGAGGTCAGTGATAATTTTCTTTCTTTTTTTTTTGCATTTATTTATTAATTTGGTTTTTCGAGATAGGGTTTCTCTGTGTAGTTTTTTGGTGTCTGTCCTAGATCTCGCTCTGTAGACCAGGCTGGCCTTGAACTCTCTCCTTCTTTCTATCATCTGGTTTTCAAGGATCGAACTCAGTTTTCAGGTTTAGTAGCAAGCACCCTTATCCACCGAGCCATCTCACTGGCCCCAAAGTTAATTTTTAAAAACAACTGTTTTCTTCTTTCCTCAGTTTCCAAATTCTGTATGTTGGCTTTCTTTTCTGTTCATAACAGGCTTTCCTCAGATACCCAGGAATCCTTAGATGCCTTCTCACAATAAAAGAAATGAACAATGTCCTTAATCCCAGCACTCAGGAGGCAGAGCCAGGCGGATCTCTGTGAGTTCGAGGTCAGCCTGGTCTACAGAGCAAGATCCAGGACAGCCAGGACTGTCACACAGTGAAATCTTGTTTCAGAAAAAAAAGGAAGGAAGGGAGGGAGGGAGGGAGGATGAAAGAAAGAAAGAAAGAAAGAAAGAAAGAGAGGAGAGGAGGGAGGAGGAGGGAGGAGGAAGAAGGAAGGAAGGAAGGAAGGAAGGAAGGAAGGAAGGAAGGAAGGAAGGAAGGAAGGTAGGTCTGTGGATGACAGTTTGGTAGTTAAGGTTCACTATTCCTGGAATATCAATGACTTCAGGATTTTCTTTTGGAATGTCCAGCATCTCCAGGACTTGGAAGATAAGGGTCTAACATTAGGATTCTGGGAGCTCGATGGAGCAGAGTGCTGGAGCGAGTCTCTACATCCATCATTCAGTATCAGCCTGTTTCAGAGGAATCCCCACATGCATGCCTCGCCTTCCCTTGACCTTTTCCAAACTGAAGCTCAGATGTTTCCCGGACAGGGACCAGTGGCTGGGGAGAGGAAAGGTTTCTAGGGATCTAACCAATTTTCAAGGATATTTGCAAATAGGTCACTTTGAGCTTTCTTTCTCCCCTGTTTCTAGAAGCAGTTGTTACTGCACCTAGCTAAGCTTTGGGGGATGATGCTGTAGGAATGAGACCATGGCAACTCTTTTTTTTCCCCTTTTCTTCTTTTTGTTTTTTTTTTTTTAAAGATTATTTATTTATTATGTATACAGAAGAGGGTGCCAGATCTCATTACAGATGGTTGTAAGCCACCATGTGGGTGCTGGGAATTGAACTCAGGACCTCTGGAAGAGCAGTCAGTGCTCTTAACCTCTGAGCCATCTCTCCGGCCTTTTTTTTGGTTTTTTTGAGAAGGGTTTCTTTGTGTAGTTTTGGTGCCTCTCCTGGATCTCGCTCTGTAGACCAGGCTAGCCTCAAACTGGCTCTGCCTCTTGAGTGCTGGGATTAAAGGCATGTGTCACTATTGCCCAGCTATCTTTTTTTTCCTTAAACTTTTTCATTTGTTTTACATACCAACCACAGTTTCCTCTCCCTCCTCTCTTCCCATTCCCTCCCCTACCTCCCATGTACCCCCCATCCACTCCCCATCCACTCCCTCTCTGTTCAGAAAGGGGCAGGCCTCCCATGGGAGTCAACAAAGCTTGTCATATCACACTGAGGCATGCACCGAGCTCCTCTTCCTGCATCAAGGCTGGGCAAGGCATCCCTGCATGGGGAATAGGTTCCAGAAAGACCACAACAACTCTTATAAAGGAAAACATTTCATTGGGGCTGGCTTACAGTTTCAGAGGTTCAGTCCCTTATCACAGCAGGAAGCATGGTGGCTCGTAGGCAGCTCCTGAGGAGCTGATCTGGATCCATAGGCAGAAGGAAGAGAAAGCCACCCTGGGCGTGGCTTGAGCATCTGAGACCTCAAACCACTCCCAATGATCCACTTTCTCCAACAAGGCCACACCTTAGTGCCACTTCCTATGGGCCTATGGGGGGGCATTTTTATTCAAACCACCGTAGCACTTTTCCTTGTCAGAAGCAAGACTTCAGGGTTAGAGAAAGATGGCTCAGCAATTAAGAATACATACTGTTCTTGCAGTGGACCTGAGTCCCATTCCCAGAACCCTCTCAAGTGGCTCACAACCACCTATAACTTCAGCTCCAGAGGATCCAACACCCTCTTCTCCATAAGCACCCACACTCATATACAGAGAATTAAAAATAAAAACTAGCCAAGTGTGGTGGTGCACACGTTTAATCCCAGCACTCGGGAGGCAGAGACAGGTGGATCTCTGTGAGTTGGAGGCCAGCCTCGTCTACATAGTGAGTTCCAGGTCGGCTACAGAGTGAGATTTTATTTATCTATCTATCTATCTATCTATCTATCTATCTAATTTAATCTATCATATATACAAGAACATAAAATAAATTTGAAAAAAACAAGACTGAACATGCTGAAATGCTTATGTGATTTTCTTCAAACTCAGTGAAATAGATGTTCGAATGTGGATTACTGTGGACTGAGTGATACCTCCTCTCAAAAGTCCTATATTGAACCTTAATCCCCAGTGTGATGATATTTAGAGGTAGGGCTCTTGAGGGTTGGGGTGATTAGGTCATGAGGTAGAACCTTCATCAATTAGATTAATATCCTTAAAAGAAGATACCCCCATCTATTGTGTGGGGATAGGAAAAGCTAGTCATCTGCAAACCGGGAAACAGACTCTTTCCAGGGACTGCATCTGCAAGTGTCTTGCTTGACCCTGGACTTCTCAGTCTCCAGAACTCTGAGATATGATTCCTATTATTTAGGCCCTGAAGTCTATGGCATTGGTATGCCAGCCAGGGTATACTGAAACATATCTCCACATAGATCTTCTCATTGTGAAGTGCTGTGGTGTGCGTGTGCGCGCGCGTGAATGTGTGTGTGTGTGTGTGTGTGTGTGTGTGTGTGTGTGCGTCCGTCCTGGGCGACTTAGCAGAGACAGGCAGGAAATGAGAACAGATCAGAGTTCCAGAATGTGATGCAGGGGTGAGGTCAGAATCTGTCTGACTCACACACACACACACACACACACACACACACACACACACACGCTCTCAGAACCGCACAAGCACAGCTTCCAGTCTGCTGTTCTGTCACTGACCATGTGTCACTTAATCTTTGAGGCTTTTGTTAACTGATAATTTTATTTCTTTTTTTTTTTTTTTTTTTTTTTTTGGTTTTTGAGACAGGGTTTCTCTGTGTAGCTTTGCGCCTTTCCTGGAACTCGCTTTGGAGACCAGGCTGGCCTCGAACTCACAGAGATCCGCCTGGCTCTGCCTCCCAAGTGCTGGGATTAAAGGCGTGCACCACCACCGCCCGGCTTTTTTTTTTTTTGGTTGTTAACTGATAATTTTAAAAAGCGAATCTGAAAACGATCCTGGACTTGGTTCCATGACAAGAAGATGTATTGTGTGCTTGTTAGGAGCTGGGCACCTAGTTGTGTTTTGTAGGAAACTCAAGAACTGCTTGCTTAATACAGTTGGCAGAATCATGGGGGGCGGTGGGGGGGGGGGATGTGCCAGGGTTCGCTGTACTCTTTCACGTTCTACTGGACGGCGTTGCACCATTTAGTACGTAAATACCTATTGAGGGCTCACTGTGGAATGCTGTCTGTGGTTCCTGGCTGGAGAGGTTTAAGGAAACTCACAGACCACGACAGGACCAAGACACGCCTGCAAATGGTATGAGAGCTGAGGTGGATCAGTAACATAGGAACTTTTTTTCTTTCTGGCTGCCTAAGCGACCCGACAGGAAATACGCGAAGGACCGCACGGCTGCGCAGCCGCAGTGCACCTTAGTCGCCGCGGTAACGAACACCTAGTCTGTGTCTCGCTATGAGCGCCCGGGTAGCTCGGGCCGGGTGGGCCTGGGGGTCCTGGGGACGGCGCGCCGCCTCGAGCCACCGGGAGCCGCCGCCGAACGCCGTGGACGTGGCCGAGCTGCTGCGGGACGCCAGCTCGGCCGAGGCGGGGGCCCAGGAGGCGGTGGCGCGGCGACCGCCTGCAGGCTGCTCCGTGCTGCTCTTCCCGGGCCAGGGCAGCCAGGCGGTCGGCATGGGTGCCGGCCTGCTCGGCTTCCCGCGCGTGCGCCAGCTCTACGAGGCCGCGCACCGGGTGCTGGGCTATGATCTGCTGGAGCTGTGCCTGTACGGGCCACAGGAGGACCTGGACCGCACGGTGCACTGCCAACCCGCCGTCTTCGTGGCCTCGCTGGCCGCCTTGGAGAAGCTACATCACCTGCAGCCGGCGGTGAGCCGAGGAGAGTCTGTTGGGTCTGCAGGGTTCTTATTGGTCCCCATTGTAGAACTCATTGATAGTATTCTAGACTCCCTGCAAAAACAAAAAGCAAAAAACAAGGATTCCTGCTCCAAGGGTGTTTGCATCTTAGAAGAGACACAGTTCACACTTAATGCACCGAGTTAACTTAGTACATTAAAGATGAATGTGTTGGGCCGGAGAGATGGTTCTGAAGTTAAGAGGGCCTGGGTTCGGTTCCCAGCACTCCAGTTCCATGGGATCCAACACCGTTTTATGGCTTCTGCGGGTACCAAGTATGTGCACCACGTGCTCATAACATTCAGGCGAGCAAAACATTCACACACATAAATCTTTATTATTTATCGAGGGGCTGGAGAGACAGCTCAGCAGTTAAGAGCACTTCCAGAGGACCCAGGTTCAATTCCCAGCACCTACATGTCAGCTCACAACTGTCTGTACTGTCTGTAACTCCAGTTCCAGTGGATCTGACCAGCCTGGACTACATAGCAAGTTGTAGGCCAGTCAGGGCTACATAGTGAGACCCTGTCTAGAAAAGACAGAAGATGGCATGGCAGATATTACAGCATGTGACATCACTTGCTGTTAAAATAGAGTAGTACCAGGACAATATATGTTAACTGGTGCTGAGACCCTCTGTTTTACCTTGACAGCCACTTTGTAAGATGGAGTGACAGGAAGCTCAAGGTTACATTCCTCAGTGCTTACTTTGGGCCAAGCCTCTACGGAGATTTTTATAGAGATTGTCGTTATCTACTTAGTAGTAGTGTGAAGTAGGTCTAGGGGACTGAAATGCAGTTCTATGTGGCCTGGAAAAAATCCCCCCGCCCCAGACAGGGTTTCTCTGTGTAGTTTTGGTGCCTGTCCTGGATCTGGCTCTGTAGACCAGGCTGGCCTCAAACTCAGAGATCCGCCTGCCTCTGCCTCCCAAATGCTGGGATTAAAGGTGTTCGCCACTGCCCAAAAAATCATATTTTTAATGCCTGTACTTTTGTTTTGGTTGGGAGCATGGGAAGGATGCACTATAAAGTAGCTGTGTTGTTGATGAACTCAAAATCCCTTAGCTTCTGTTCCCTCCCCCGTGCTGTGATTACAGCCATGAGTGGTCATAGGCAGTGTGCACGTAACTTCTGTACCCCGTGTACCCAGGAAAGTGCTCTGGGCAGAGGCAAGAGGATGCAGAGCTCTGGGTCATGGTGTGGGTAGGATTGGCTTTAGCCTTCCTTTCTGGGAAAGGTCCTCTCGTCAAATAACAGGGCAGCATTAGACATTCCAGAGACTTGGTTGTCAGCGCCAGGTGTGCCTGAGAGTGTCGTGCTCTGCCTTCGAGCCGGAGTAGAAGAGTCCAAGAACAGGAATACATAGAGGACTATCATTCAGAATAAAAAAAAAACACGAGTAAATAATAGTCTGTGTCTGCTTCGAGCCGGAGTACCAGGCCAACAGAATCGGCTCATGGTGACACTTAACTGCCCTGCCGATTCCCAGGTGCATGTCCCTGGACGGAACTCTTCCCAAGCGTCCAGCCTCACGTTCTGCTCTGTCCCCGCAGGCCATTGAGAACTGTGTTGCTGCAGCTGGATTCAGCGTGGGAGAGTTTGCAGCCCTCGTGTTTGCTGGGGCCATGGAGTTTTCTGAAGGTACACAAGGACCTTGGCTTGTGCGGGGTGTGTTCTTGCTGGGCTCAGTGGGACGGGACTCTGTGGACAGTGGTGCTGGACCAACTCCAAGGTTGCCGGGAAGGGAGCACAGGGCTGCAGGTGACCCTGGAGCTCAAGGACCGGATTCCACTGATCCCCTTTGAAGTCTGAAGGATTCAGTGCAGGTTTTCTGTGTAATCTTAGCAACAGGGGAAACCTCACCCCCACGGACAGATTACAGATGATAGCTCTTTCTTGATTCCGTGGCCACCTTCCTTCACTCTCATTTGCATTCTTTTTAAATTACATAAAATTGTGCGTGTGTGTGTGTGTGTGTGTGTGTGTGTGTATGTATGGTGTGTGTGAGGAGGTCAGAGGACAACTTTTAGGAATTAATCTATCCTTCCTTCCAACATGTGGATTCCCAGGATTGAACTCAGGTTGTTAGGTTTGGCCGCAGGCACCTTTACCCCCTGAGCCCTCTTGCTGGCCCTTCCTTTGCATTCTTAAGGCACTCACTCTCTGTGTCTGTCACACCTGGAAATGCTCAGTAGGTGTTCCATGAAAAAAGAAAAAGAGTAAAAGAATACTTTGATTATTGCCTAGTGTATGTATGCAAAGCCTATTCCCAGCATCCAGCATGAATGCAGGGAACTGAACTTGGATCCTCTGCAAGAGCAGTCAGTACTCTTAACCAGAGAGCCATTGGTTAAGATTTTTTCCTAAGATTTTTTTTTTTTTTTTCTGAAGCCAGGCACAGTAGCATATCCTTGTTGCCTTGGCTACTTGGGAGGTTGTGGCGAGAAGGTCGCTTGAGCTGAGCTTGGGCCCATGCTCTTAATTCCAACACTTGAAAAAATGAGAAAAGGCAGGTGAATCTACGTGAGTTCAAAGCCAGCCTGGTCTATATAGTGAGACCCTGTCTCAAAAAGGAGGGAGGATTTGAGTTCCGTGCTAGCCTCAGTAACATTTTGTCTGAGAGAGAGTGGAGAGTGAAAGGGGAGTAGAGGCAGAGACAGGCAGACAGACAGACAGACAGACAGACAGACAGACACACACACACACACACACACACACACACACACACACACACACACTGAGCGGGAGAGCGAGAGCACACACCACAAGTGCCTGGCTGACTGATCAGTTCATTGATTTAAAGTTTGCTTTATAGGTCAATGCAGGGAAGGGACTTGAACTCACATTTCTCGAGAGATGAGACCCAGGTGGCCAGCAAGCATGTGTTTAACAACAGTGGTCATCAAGGAAATGCAAGTCATCCCACATGAACAGCATTTCATAGCCTATGGGAGAGGAGGGTTGAGGATGCACAGAAATCAGCCCAGGTTCCAGCTTCTGAGAATGTAAATAGTACAGCCGCTGTATAGTTAAACTTACTGTGAAGTGCCCACACTACATGAATCCAGCTGGTAGAAGGGGCAGGTCCTACGGGGTTGGAGGAGGAGGAAAAGGGAGTGAGGTGTTCTTGAGGGAGTGTGCTGGGCATTGAACCTGTGGCCTTGAGTGTGTTAGGCAAGCACTCTGCCCTGAGCTACATCTCCAGCCCCAATGTTGGGTTCTTTTTGTTTCGTTGGTTTTGTTTTTGTTTTTTGAGACAGGGTTTTTCAGTGTAGCCCTGACTGTCCTAGAACTCACTCTGTAGACCAGGCTGGCCTAGAACTCAGAGATCCACTTGCTTCTGCCTCCCAAATGCTGGGATTAAAGCGTGAGCCACCACCACCTGGCTTTACCAGTGCTGTTTTAAAAAGCATATTACGGGGTTTGGGGATTTAGCTCAGTGGTAGAGCGCTTGCCTAGCAAGCACAAGGCCCTGGGTTCGGTCCCCAGCTCCGGGGGGAAAAAAAGCTTATTACTATTGCAGGAGGGATGGCAGTGTTTCCGTGTCCCGCTGGGTTTGTAGTTTTTGTGTGTGCAGCGTACACAGAGTGACAGCATGTTCACGGGTGCGTGCTAAATGTCTTTGTGTGGCGTCTGTCATAGTTACTACTTTACCACACCTGCCCTCCACCTTGCCTAGTCTTTTCTCTGCTTCCTGTCAACAGCTCTACAGGTGTGTACCCCACGGTTGCCCAGGGCCATGGAGCTGTAAATCCCACACAACATGCCCATTCCTGAGTGAGTGGTATGCGCAGAGAAGGGTGTGAGGCTGGTCCCTCGGGCCTCTGTCTGGGTCAAGCCCCAGGCGGTCCCTGTCTCTCCTCTTTCTGGTCAGCCCATCCTGCCCAAGGAAGAGACGTTGGGAGTGGACAGAGGTACTGTCCTAGCCCTTCCTCTCTGTCTCCCCGCCCGACTGCAGTCCTGTATTCACTTTGACCCGAGCCAGTTTCTACTGTCCTGCCTTGGCAGTGTGGGGTCTAGGGCTCTGCATGGATTACTCCTGCCTGGCTTATGAGTCATGTTTCATGAAGTTCATGTACATTTTTGTAGTTCTACAGCCGCCTGTCTGTCTGGTGGTCTTGGCTGCTGTTCCTTTTCAGTTTCTCTTAAATCACAGCTCCCATTTTCTATAACAGCCCAGACAGAGTGGATATTATTGTCCTGGTTTGCTAGCCGAAAGTTGAACCTGAAGGTGTGGCTTGCCTGACACCGAGCAGTTCCAAGCCTGTTTCTCTCCACCTCCCTGGACTCTGAAGCAGCCATACTGATGTTTGAGACCAGGAGATTTTAGGGGCCTTCCTGAGCATTGTAGGGTGCTCTTTGAAGCAGGACCCCTGGTCTCTGCCTATCACGGCCGGTAGACTCTCTCACAGTGTAGTAGCCAAACAGTCTCCTGTCCTGAGATAACATCTATTTTTATGTGTGTGTGTGCTGGCATGAGTTTCTGTGTGCCAAGTGTGTGCAGTACCTAGGGCACTGGAACTGGCATTGCATGCACTTGTGAGATGCCCGATGTGGGTGATGGGGATGGAACCCTAGCCCCCTGAAGGAACATAAGCACTGTTAACTGATGAGCCGTTTTTCCAGCCCAAGTTATTTGTGTTAATAGAGTGGGCACGCTGCTTTTCACTTTGTGTCCATCAGGTCGATCTGTGCAGTAAATGCTCTTCTGTGCTGGATATGACCACTCAGCATGGCAGATAAAGATGATTAGAACTGTGACCCCCGACCTGGCGTCAGCACCACTGCCACTGTTTCCCTCGCTGATGGCTCACCCTCCGTCTCACAGTTAGATTTCCAAACGCATTTCTGTCTGGCTAGGTCTGTATGCGGTGAAGGTCCGAGCCGAAGCCATGCAAGAAGCATCTGAAGCCATCCCCAGTGGGATGCTGTCTGTCCTCGGCCAGCGTCAGTCCAATTTCTCCTTCGCCTGCATGGAAGCCCAGGAGCACTGCAAGTCTCTGGGCATAGAGAACCCAGTGTGCCAGGTGTCCAACTACCTCTTTCCGGACTGCAGGGTCATCTCAGGACACCTTGAGGTTAGTGCTGACGGAGCCACCCTCACAGACTCCAGGCCATTGGGGAGCAGGGGAGTCTGCATGCCTGTGGGTCCCAGTGGCAGAGTGGGCGCCTTGCTGAGCGTGGCCTGGAGAAATGGCTGAGGGTGTGTGTGGCAGAGCGAGTGCTGCAGAGAGGAGCAGAAGCCAGGGCATCACCTGCTTCCCGGCAAACACAATTTCTGGACCAGTCGCCTGTCAGGTCAAAGGGCCGGCCATGCCATGCTAGGCCTGCAGTCTGGCTGCTTGCTTTGAGAGAGGGCCTGTTTTCTGTGGCTTTGTCTGGCTTTTTTACCTGGCTTTTTCTTTTGCTATCTTAAATCTTTATTTTTTTTTGGGGGGGTGGGGCATTGAGACAGGGTTTCTCTGTGTAGCCCTGGCTGTTCTGGAACTCACTCAGTAGTCCAGGCTGGCCTCGAACTCACAGAGATCCACCTGCCTCTGCCTCCCGAGTGCTGGGATTAAAGGCGTGCGCCACCACCACCAGACACCCTCCTTTTTTTTTTAAGTGTCTGATTTTGCATTCGAGTGCTCCGTCCTCTGTGGTCTGCTGTTTCTCCAAGTGTCACACCAAGATATTCTGTGCACTAGGGACACACAGACCCATTAGCGTTCCTGTTGTCAAAGGAGGAGCAGTGTGACAAGGTGACAGCAGGTCCAGGAACACAGGACGGGGCAGGTCAAGCACTAAGTGGAGGGGCAGGAGCCCTGTGGACGTGGCAGCTGGGGCCCCAGTGCAACCTTGAGGTGCCAAGAAAGTGCAACTAGAAGCCATGTAAGAGCCTGTTGTCACCTGTCTAACTCCCTCGCTGCCAGCCCACCATCGAAGGCGTCATTATCGCATTTCACACAAAGGGAAGCTGAGATGGAGAGACAAGGGCCAGAAGTTTGAGTCCTCTGTGTAGCCTATGCTGGTCTTGAACTCACAGTCAACACTGCCTCAAGCATGTGCCACTGAAGGCCAAATTTGAACCCCAGTAGCTGGGCCGAAGGCACATACTTTAAAACCCAGCACTTGAGAGAGGAACGCAAAAGGATTTGGCGTTCAAGGCCAGCCTGGACTACCTACAACCCTGTCTCAAAAATAACAGCGTATAACCAGGTGTGATAGTGCACATCTTTAATCCCAGAACTTGGGAAGCAGAGGCAGGAGCAAGAGGATCTCTGAGTTCAAGGCCAGTCTGGTCTACAGTGAGTTCCAGGACAGCCAGGGCGACATGGTGACACCCTGACTCAAAAAATCAAGCAAACCAAACCGCACACACAGTTCTTTGTCACTAAACCCCGGTCCTCACTCTGGTGGTTTCCTCCCACTGTCTGGCTCACCTTTGCTGGGTGACCTTTCAAATACCATCTCTGAACCTGTGAGCACCACAGCGCTTTGGTGACTCATGTGACGTGGTAGAAGGTCACCATGTCACCTCCATGAGCAGCCTAAGAAGTGGCTCAGGAGGCCCCAGGCAGGCAGGCTCTGCTCTACCACATCCCGTCTGCGTACTACACCAGGGAGACCTTGGCTGACAAGCCTAGTACTACTCGGGTAGTCTTGCCAGCACTTTCCCAGAAAGCTCAGGTGAAGGCTGGGGTTCCCCAGCATGGAGCCATTTCCAGAAAGTGATAGGGGAATAGCTCCTTGGCCTCTGGCAGCATTTAAAAACTAGGGGCTGTATAGAAGAGCCTTCTGGATCTAGAGACTCTAGCCTTGCTACCACAGCTCTACCACTGATTAGTCAAGAACCCTACCTGAGAAGCACCACGTGCCACAAGAAGTATCACGGAGCAGTTGTCTACATCGGGGTCTGCATGAGGTCAAATCCAGGCGTGGTGGGAAGGGTGGTGTTTAGGGTCAGAGAGTCCCCCAGTTCCTGGGGTGTGTCCTCAGTGGGTGTCAAGGCACTGAGGTCGAAAAGGGACTGGAAACAGTAACCGCAGCCCAGACCTCTCATGGCATGGTGCACACACCTGCCCTGCTAGGCACTGTGGCACTGTCTGTCACCCTGTGGCTGGAAGCTGGGACTAAAGACAGGAAGGAGGTTTGGGCTTCACTCATCAGAAGTCCCATTACCATGCCCAGGTGAGCAGGTACATTCTTCAGAGTGGGATACAGAGAGATGGGCAAACAGCCAAAACCAGCACCATCTAAACTTGGAGGATGGACGGCTGCTGCCGTGGGATTACAGTGGGTGTGGAGTGAGAACCTAAGGTCTGCTGACCTGACCACCAGACTGCCGTGCCCAGCACAGCTCTCACCATAGCCTGTGGGTAACTGTGGTTATCCTGGGCCCAGCAAGGAGCTGGTGAAGTGGGCATGGGTCATCCCTCTGAGTTCCTGTCCTGCAGGCTCTAGAGAGAGGGACATGAAGCAGGCTTGGGAGCAATCACCAGGAAGTAGGATTCTTGGTTGAAAACTAGTATGTGTGCTAGGTACTGCCAGCTCCTCCTCCAGATGCCCTGTGCTCTCCCCCCAACACACACTTTTTGTTAAGATTTATTTTTGTCAGGTTTGACGGTGCATGCCTTTAATCCCAACATCTGGAAGGCAGAGGCAAGCAGATCTTTGTGAGTTTTGAGGCCAACCTGGTCTACGCAGAGAGATCCCTGTCTCAAACAAAAGATTTGTTTTGAATTGTGTGTATGTGTGTATGTCTGTGTCTGTTGTGGAGGTGCATGTGCATATGAGTGGAGGTCAGAGAGGACAGTGGGTGCCCTGAAGCTGGAGTTGCACACATGGGTGCTGGGAACTGAACTCAGGTCCTTTGCAAGAGCAGTATGTGCTCTTAACTGATGAGCTATCACTCCAGCCCGTCTCTGCTTTGGAGTTGAATGCCCCCTTTCCAGCAGCATTGTGCCATTTCAGGGGCGAGGAAGAGTGTCCAAGCTACTACGCTGGTCAGTTCTAGGCCACGTCAGACTACATTTCTATTTAACAGCCATGGTCACTTCTCATTTGGGGCAGGTGAATGTCACCTCCCTACAGAAAGACCGTTGGGACGGAGAGATGATGCAGAGGTTAGGAACTCTTGTTCTTGCAGAGGACCCATGTTTGGTTTTCAGAACCCATATGATATTATTTACAACCATCCACAACTCCAGTTCAGGGGACCAGGCATCCTCTTCTGTTGTCCTTGGACACCAGGCATGCATGTGGCATACATGCAGGCAAAACACACACATAAAAGTAAAATAAATAAACCTAAAAAAAGAAAGACAGCCTGCTGGGGCATTGGCTGTACAACCAAGTTAACTAGAATTGAAAAAGTGGACTAAGGTGATCGCCGAAGGGCTTGTGGGCCACATGTGGTAAGGCACACCTTGTGATCCCAGCACTCGGGAAGCTTAGGCAGGAGGACTATGAGTACAAAGCTAGCCTGGGCTCCGGACAGCGGCCTGGTCTCAAAAAGCCAACAGCTGAGGATGAAAGTTAGTGGCAGAAGTCTTGCTTTGCACACACAGACCCCTGGATTCCATCCCAGCACACACACACACACACACACACACAAAGGATGCCAGCACAGCTGGAACTATCTGTGAGATTCCTCATTTTTTTCCCCATCAGGCCCTACAGTTTCTCCGGAAGAATTCTGCTAAGTATCACTTCAAGCGCACCAAGATGTTGCCGGTGAGTGGCGGCTTCCATACCTGCCTCATGGAGCCGGCCGTGGAGCCCCCTGGTGAAGATTCTAGGCACAATTAACATCAAGAAGCCACTGGTTGCTGTCCACTCCAACGTCAATGGGCATAAATACATGCACCCCCAACACATCCGGAAGCTGCTGGGGCAGCAGGTGATATCTCCGGTGAAATGGGAACAGACAATGCACTCTATCTATGAGCGGAAGAAGGGCACCGAGTTCCCCAGCACCTTTGAGGTAGGCCCAGGGCGGCAGCTGGGAAGCATCCTCAAGAGCTGCAACAGGCAGGCATGGAAGTACTACCACCACGTGGATGTGATGCAGACCAGTGTGGATCCTGACCTCTGAGGGCCTTGTGTGGAATGGCGCCAGGATGAGGCCATTCTGTACCTGCCCTCTTTCCTCAGACTTGAGGACAATGGTCACTGCAGTGTCAGCTGTGGCTAAGGCTTCCCTCAGAGCATAGCCCTTGAGTGCCACATTGTGTGACTCAACCCATCCCTACACCTGACAAGCTGTCTGGCTGCTGGGGGAAACAATTTCCCCAGACCACCTGCCTGACCAGCATGCTGCTCTGCCTCTGAACCCAACCATGCCCCTCAGTGAATCCAGGAAGGGCTAGCCTGGGGCAGCCTTAGACTTGCCCTGTTGGTGCTGTGGACACTGCTTGGCTTCCAACCAGGCCTGGTGCCAGAGGGGTTTATCAGTCACCCGTGCCAGCTGCTCACCCAGGGCCGAGATCATAGCTCCTTTGGCCTTCAATCTGGCCAGTGGCCTTGGCAGCCACTTTGCCCTCTCCTCACTCGACAGCTGGGAGATTGAGTACCATATACTGTCCATATCCAAGAAACGCATATTAAGTGCCTGCTGTATGCCCTAGAGTGGGTGGTCCCTTGTAGAGGGAACTTGGAGCATGGTGTAAGATGTAGGGTGTATCTGGGCAAGAAGGGTAGCCTGGGACCCTGGCTGCCTAGGCCAGCCCCAGTTCATCCATGGAGAGACCCCACCAGCACCAAGTTGTTCATGGGACAGTGGTCACTGAAGAATCAGCTGTGTATGGCTTCCCTCACAACACAGCCTGCTCCACAGCAGGAGAAGAGTGAAGCTCCTGGGGAGACGCCTAATAAATGTGAGCCTTTCTAAGCTGCCTGGCTGGCTTTCTCATTCAGTGATGCTGGGGAATCTCGGGGATGGAGCCCATTAACTTGTTGGGGAGGCCTGCACCTAGTCTGGTTAGCCTTCTCAGCAGGACTCTGCTGGCCTCTGGACAGGACCTGTCCTATTACTCAACTGTCCCCATTCTTGTGCAACTGGTTTTGGTCCTGGTCGGTGGTACTTGGGGCCTTGTGACCTCTAGATACCCTGTGGATCTCAACGTGAGTGCAAGTGCAGCTTGCCCCACCCTGAGTGAGCACGCCTGTCCTAGCTGAGGCAGGAGAATGGCTTACGCTCCCGAGTTTGGCATCAAGCAGACAGAGCAGCCCTTCTCTAAATGAGGATTCTGGAAAGCTATTAGCATTTGCTTGCAGGGGATTGACTCCTGTGGTTCTCTCTGGGCTCCTGGCTGTCTGCAGGGTCGCTGCCACCTCAGAAGCTTGTGCTCACCTCTCCCGAGCCCAGCATGAGGTCGACCTGAACTAGTGCATCCCACAGGACAGCACATAGGGAGTGGCGGGTCCCACCCAGTGTGGCCACATGCAAGGCCCCAGATGCTCCCACAGCCTTGTCACCTGAGGGAAGGTGCCCCACTGTCCCAGAACCCTCCACCCTTGAGCAGGGGAGCAATCCTTGTTCTAAAGTCAGCAGGACTGCTCTCACAGAAGACTGTGGACCGGGTTACGCAGCTGGGGGCGGGGCTCTGGTGTTCAGTCTGGTGTCTTGAAAGAGGAGTACCCAAAGCAGGTGGCCTTTGTTCTCCCGAGCAACATCCATGGACGCCCTGTGAGGCCTCGGGCAGCTGTGACAGGATGGGAGCTGGCACCCTACTGGGCCGGTGCCAACTCACAGAGATACCCAGGGCTTGGGAGCCGAGGCAAGCCTAGAGCAACCAGCTCTGATCTGCACCCCGAGAAGGGAGTACAGGTGCTCTGGGTGTGGCCTCAGTTTCCCACCGCCCGGAGTGAGGTTCCGGCTTGAGGGTCATAACTGCCTTGCTGAAGAGAGAGCCTAGAGCCCGTGGCCACATGGGTAGGAGGCTCACCGAGGCCCAACGGGGCTGATGGTGGTCTGTGGGAAACATGGTGGGAACCGGAGCTGAGTGACATCTGCCTCCTTTGCCTAGCCCAGGAAGGCCCTTTCCTCCCATCTCTAGAGCAGTGCTCATTCCTGCCGCCTCCGCCTCCCCAACCCTGCTGGAGGACTCAAAGCCACAGTGGAGTTAGCTCCTGTCCCAGGAATAGCCAGCTTGACGGCCTCCCTGGTCACAGCCCTTTGGGCTGAGATCCCACCAGCCAGTCTCCTGAGCCTTGGTCCGGAAGCCAGGTGGCCCCATCCTCCCGGGAAGGACACTGAGGCTGGGAGGTAAGGCCAAGGTGGTAACAGGGACCCAAGACAGCAGAGGGACTCAGCACAAGCACCTCACCCAGAACTGGGAAATTTGGGACAATTCAAGGACACATAATGAGGGCATCTGGGAGGGGGCCGGAGAAAGCGGCCGGCCCCTGAAGTCACAGCCACTGGTAGCTACGTAGGGAGGGCACTGTTTTGGGGTCTGATGGGAATGGGCAAAGTTCCAGGTGGAGGCCCTGGTTGGTTAGAAAGAGAATGGGCCAGGCCTGGGGGAGGTACTGAGCCCCAGTGGTGGCAGCCTGGACTCCTCCCTTGGTGCTCCTTGTGCAGTACACCCCAACATCACAGGAGGCAGACAGGCTTCCTCATCAGGATTCCAGGCAGAAGGGGACAAGACAGGACGGTGCTGTGGAGCTGGGCATGGTGGCGCAGAGGCAGAGGCGGGCAGATCTCCGAGTTCCAGGCCAGCCTGGTCTACACAGTGAGTTCCAGGACAGCCAGAGCTATGCAGAGAAACCCTGGGGTGGGGGTGGGGGGTGCTTATGGCCGTTGGGTGCAGGCAGGGTGCACAGGAATACGGACAGAGGCCACCCTTTCCCCCTCCACCATCTCTATCCAGTGTTGCGACAGCCCCCCCCCACAGAGGACCAAAGGGGAGGCCGGCTGGAAACAACACTTTATTGAACTCTCCACCTCAAGGAATCTAGTCCAGTAGATTCTGTGCCTCAAGGCTTCACCAACAGGGGTGTGGCCAGCACTCCCCCGCCCTGGTGGCCACAGGACCAGCCTGCAGAGAGGAAGCAGGCAGGGGTCAAGAGAGGGGCCAGCCAGGCCTCAGGGGCATGTAGCCAGTAATGCCCCTGAGGTAGAGTGAATTCATTTGCCTTACAAAAACCCAGAAAACCTGTATGAAATCTCAGCACTATCCTGAGTTAAATATTAAAAAAAAAAGGGGGGGGGGGCTGTCAGAAAACACCACAGTCAGGGTGCCGGCACCTCTAGGGGGTGGTTGAGGGGCAGGGACCGGCCCTGGCCCCGCTGGGCTTCACTGAAGCTGCAAACGCAAGGCCTCGCCGCCCAGCAGCAAGAGAACCAACAGCACCATGGGAAACAGCTGTCCTCGGGCCTGGTCAGGTAACACCTGTGAGACGAGAGAGGGAGAGTGAGGCCCAGGGACAGCTCCCGGGGCCTGGGGACAAGCCCCAAGGCACAAGTGGGGGATCTGGGCACGGCGTGAACATGGACATTCAGCCAGTGGGGGTGAGCAGGGATGGCGGCCCTGAGACCGTGGCTGAGAGGGGGTCCTGTGTGCCAGAGGAAGGATGCCTGCCGCAGAGACCGGAAGGCGCTGCTGAGTGTGTACTTGAACCTTCCTGAGTTCGCCAGCCAGTCAAGCAGGGGCAGCACACACTAAGGCTCCTGGGACGGGGCAGGAGTTCAAAGAGGCGGGAAAGAGGCTCTAGGGAGGGGCGGGGACTGTGGCAAACCAGACAGTCCAGCTAAGGAGCTGCTGGCTGCCCTGTGGGCAGGGTAACGTGGGGACTAGAGGCGTCAAGACTCTTACCCAGGTGCCAGGAGTCGGGACTCTCCAGGACCAAATGTTTTCCCTGAGGTTGGTGAGGCCACGCATCAGGCTCCTGAAAACGCCCCTGACCCCCGTCTGGCTGTAGGTGACAGCGAGTCTGTTAGACGTGAGATGGGCAAAGTGGTTATTGTACGCCGGAAGCCTACACTTGTGACCCATTACGGCATGGCGCACAGAGCCTCTGTGCCCCTCGGACACCCTGCTCTCTCCACTAAGAAAGTCGTCTCTTCCCAGACTTCTGGGTCTCTGCCCAGAAGGGGCCACAAGGAGCATCCCCACTCTGAAAGCCCCCTGAGTAAATCGCTACCTATACCTGTCCTCCTGGGAGACCCAACCGAAGGGCTGCCTCTGGGGCCTGGCCCACACTGGGAGTTGGAACCTCTCAGGACCGTCCATCTTGATGAGGGGCAACAGAAAGACCCTGGGTGATGCTTAATCTGCTGCAGCCAGAGGGGAGGTTGGGGGACCCAGGTGGCGGCTGGGAAGCCAAGGGTTCCAAGCTTGCCTGGGAGCTCCCACACTACTTCCGTGGTTTGCAGGGTGCCCTTGGGGCCCAGTCCTGGGCTGGTTCTGGCTCTTTCTGCCCACGTGGGCAGCCGGTTACCTGTGCATGGCAATCCCAGGCAGCTGGGCCAGACGGGGGCCCCGCAGACACAGGTCCATCTCATCACCGATGTAGGCCAGCCTCAGGGCCACCTGGTTTCTGCAGGAAGGCCCAGGGAAGTTTGGTGTGGTTATGCTGGGTGGCCATACCACCCACCCATCCCAGTTCCTGTGGGACTCAAGGTCCCGAGAAAGGAGGGCAATGGGACACCGGTGGCCAGCAGCAACCTTCTTGGTGTCCCTCTCATCCATGAGTACACTTTGGAGTAAAGACCATTTCAAACAGGCCCCTGCAGGACAGGCCACAGGCTGAGACATCAGGCAGAAGGGCCAACAAGGGACCTACTCCATGGGGTCTGTACCCCATGTCCGCCTTTTGTGGAACTCAGACACACATTAATGCCAGGAGTGTCTCATGAACCTGCCTGGAAGCCAGGGACAACTTACCCCAGAAAAACCATCACCCCACCTTTCCCTTAGAAGATCTTGGGAGGGGGGCTCCCTGGTTGGCTTTGATGGTATCAGTGGATGGTAGGAGTAGTGAGGGGGTGCTCTGAGCCCCCTTCAGGGTCTCAGTTTATCTTCTGCTCCAAGACCTGCTCCTGGTTCCCAGTGCTGAAATACTGTGTCTGTGCCCTCTGCAGATGGAGAGTGGCTAACCACACTTGCTAAACTGATTCCCAAGTGAGCCAGGCATGATGGTGCATGCCTTCAATTTAAAGAAACTTTCAGGAACTGGCCAGATGGCTCAGCAGTTAATAAAAAGCACTTGTTGCTCTTGCAGAAGACCCAGGTTCGACTCCCAGCACCCATGTGGTTGTTTACAACCATCTGTAACTCTAGTTCCAGGGGATCCGACACCCTCTTCTGAGTTCTGGAGGCACCAGGAGTGTACTCAGTGCACAGACATATGTGCAGGCAAGCACTTGTGCACATAAAATAAATGTAAAAATTGTGAAAATTCTCTAGCGAAATGGGAGACACACATGTGTGTGCATGGTGAATGCACGTACACTGTACTGGCTGGTTTTGTGTGTCAACTTGACACAAGCTAGAGTTACCGGAGAGGAAGGAGCCTCAGTTGAGGAAATGCTTCTGTAAGATCCAGCTCTAAGGCATTTTCTCAATTAGTGATCAATGGGGAAGGGCCCAGGCCATGGGGGGGGGGGTTTAGTGCGATCCCTGGGCTGGTGGTCCTGGGTTCTATAAGAAAGCAGCTTGAGCAAGCCATGTGAAGCAGGCCAGTAAGCAGCACCCATCCACGGCCTCTGCATCAACTTCTGCCTCCGGGATCCTGCACTGTTTGAGTTCCTGTCCTGACTTCCTTCAGTGAGGAACAGCAATACTGAAGTGTAAGCCTTATAAATCCTTTCCTCCCCAACTTGCTCTTTGGTCATGGTGTTTCACTGCATTAATAGAAACCCTAACTAAGACATATACTCACCGAAACCAGCCTGATTAAGCCCTTTCTGGGGTTTGCCCGAACATTCCACCCCAGTGACTCAGCAGCTCACTGGAAAGTCCCTGCAGAGGGGACCCTAGGGGCCATCCGCCCCACCCAGCACAGCCCTGGCCATCTGAACCACTGACCCAGTGTCCCGGGTCTACTCCTGATTCTGATGGTATGAAGAGTGTGGGGAGCCTGGAAGGTTGTCTAGCAACCAGGTTGGCAAGTTTTGGTTCCACTTTATACCCTGGGAGACCCCAGGACAACACTGTCCCAGGCTTCACCTCCCTCGGGAATGGAGCAGGAAGTGAGAAACAGGCATCCAAATAGCCCCATTTTAATTCCACAACCAGAGTAACAGAACCCAGAAGCTGAGGGTACACATACAGAGGCTGTGCTGACCCGCCTGTGTACGGAAGGACCCGCCCTGGTCAGTATGCTCTGTTTCTGCTGTGAAGTGAGTGGTGGGTCTCACAGCCTGAGCAAGGAGGGACCTTGCCTTCTCTATCTGGACATAGTGGCACCAACAGACATGCCCCCTCCTAGTGAAGCCAGATGGCCCAGGTTGCAGTGTGCTGGTCCTGAGGGAGCCCTGTTCTCTCCCACCCTGCCTCCTCACCACCCCCCCCACACACACTCCTGCTCTATACAGAAGGTGCTGTTTCAACCCATGTCCAGAGGAGGGCGCTGGTCAGCGGGCCCCACCTGTCCTCCAGGCACTCGGCAAGGTCCAAGTCTCTCACAGGACTAATATTTTCTTCCTCCACAGGCTCCTTCATGCTGGGAGCCCCAGGAGCCACTGGAGGTCGGGGGACCTGGTCATGCAAGACAGTCTTGATGAGGTCTCTGGCCATGAGTCTTGCCTCCGACATGTCTTCTGTGGGATAAAATAGACCGAGTGTGACTAGATTCCCCAGAACTGTGCACTGGGGGCAACAGCAGACCAAAGTACACACGTGGGGGAACTGCACGGCCTTGAAATCTGAATGTTCCTGACCCTTTCCTGCCCCTGGAATGAGTCCCAGAAACCAGAGCTGCCATCACCAAGGCCATCCCCACAAGCTGGACTACCTCTCCCAAGGCAAGCCATAAAGCCTTGAGTCCCTCTGTCCCTGTCCCTTGAAGACCAGGAAGCCCCAAGAATCCGAACAGACTCCCCACTGCTCCCACCCCAGTCTGTCACAAGAGTGTGCTCTACCCTTTGTCCAGCCACAGCTCTGCACACACTGCCCAGTCACCAGACCTGAGCATCAAACCCAGTTTCTCCAAGAGCTGAGAGGAAGTATGAACCATGAAGTGCTCGTCTTCACCATGCAAACGCAAGGACCTGACTTAGGATCTCCAGAACCCAAGGCTGGGCACAGTGCCGCAAGCCTAGAACCCCATTGCTGGGGAGCTGGAAACGGGAGGCTCCCTGGGACTTGCTGGCCAGCCATCTCCACTTCATCGAGGAGCCCCGGGTTCTAGATCCTGTCTCAGAAACCCAAGTCAGGGCTGGAGGCAGGGCTCAAGTCATTCAGAATGTATACGACTCTTGCAGAGGCCCAGAGTTCGATTCCCAGCATCCACATTATCAGCTCACAACCACGTGTAATTCCAGTTCCAGGAGACCAGAAGCCCTTTTACCCTCTAAGGGCACCCACACTATCATGCACATACCCACACCCCCCAACACACACACCACTACAAATAAGTCTTAGGGGAAAAAACTAAAGGTGAAAAGCTCCTGGCAAACAGCACCCAATATTGACCTCTGGCCTCCACATGCATGCACGCACATGTACACACACACACACACACACACGTGTGCATGCACACCCCCACACAACCCAGTCATGCACACATAATTTCCCCAGGTCTCCAGGTCTTCGTGTGTAAAGGCTCCCCTGAGATGGAGACAGAGATGTCACTTTCCTTTCTCTGTCTGTGATCGGGACATGGGCCATGAGCCCTGTAATGGGGGAAGATGTCTGACTTGGCTGCCCTACACCTAAGAATGCCCTTCTTGCCTCAGTGGCCATTCCTTCTGAGCTGTTCGAACCATTCCCAGCTTTGCAGTCTCAGCAGCTTCCCGAGTCCTGCTCTACACAGACTGTGTGTCTTAGCACATCACCAAGACCTGGGGCTCTGAAATGAGAGGATGCTCACTCAGGGCCCTGGCTGTCCCCTACTGTAAGTATGAGGGCGCCCAGCTCTGTTCTTCCGGACAGAGGAAAGTCAGGCACCCTGCCCACAAAGGGACTGAAGCGAGTTCCCCGGGGTGAGCGACTCCTCGGCCATGTGAAGAGCACACCTAGTCGGTTCTGTTGCTTTTGTCCTGGGACAGAACTTGAACCTTGTGCAAGATCAGATCGGGTAGACAGTGGGGTGGTGGTGGCAAACACCTTTGATCCCAGCACTCAGGAGGCAGAGGCAGGTGGATTTCTTTGAGTTCGAGGCCAGCCTGGGCTACAGAGTGAGTTCCAGGACAGCCAGGGCTACACAGAGAAACCCTGTCTTGAAAAACAACGAAAGGTAGACTAGACAGTGTGCTGCCACTGGACTGCAGCTGCATCCTCACACTCTTCACGTGTTTATTATTTTTGTTTGTTTGTTTCAGTGTGTGTGGATGGTAGAGGAGGGCACACATGGATGGCAGGAGACAGCTCCGTGGAGTTAGTTCTCTCCTCCCATCCTCACACAGCTTCTAGGAACCAAACTCAGGTCTCCAGGTCCGCATAGCAAGCATCTTACCAAGACATCTCTCGAGCCTTCAACACCCCCCACCCCACTTTTCTTGAGATAAGGTTTCTCTTGCATAGCCCTGGCTGTCCTGGAACTCGCTCTGTAGACCAGGCCGGCCTTGAACTCAGAGATCTGCCTCCTTTTGCCTCCTGAATTTGAGGATTAAAGGGGTGTGCCACTATGCCCCCCCCTTTTATGTCTACTATTGCTCTGGAATAATAAAGGCAAATGGGCAAAATAAGACGAGAATTCTCCATGATCCCACAATCCCTCGCTGGCCAATCTTTCCTCTAAACGCATCTGTAGCCATACATGCATCTTCAAGACGAAGGTGGCCACACGGTGCTTCACAGCCCCCTCTCCCTCGAGCTCCTGACAGAGGCTTCATTTTACTCTCTCACTAATCCTCAACTTTTTTTTTTGTTTTGTTTTGTTTTTCGAGACAGGGTTTCTCTGTGTAGCTTTGCACCTTTCCTGGGACTCACTTGGTAGCCCAGGCTGGCCTTGAACTCACAGAGATCCGCCTCGCTCTGCCTCCCGAGTGCTGGGATTAAAGGCATGCGCCACCACCGCCGCTGCCACCACCACCCAGCTTTATCCCTCGACTTTTGCTCAGACAACTCTTGTGCACCCTCAGTCATGGGGCCCATTGAGACCCTTTTACACACTCCCTTGCCCAGCATCCCTTGCAGTGCTGATCATGTGATCAAGTCTGGCCGGTGAGGTCTCAGAGAAGTTGGACACAGGGTTGGAAGAAAGGGTGCCTGGGCTGGCTCGTGTCACGGGAACCCGGGACACAAACACCACTGCCTGAACCTTTGCAGGCCATGCTGCACCAGGTGGAACTTTCTGCCACCGCCACAGCGTCCCCAGGTCTGAAGAATGCCGCTGTCCTGGGACAAGGAGTATTACAGGCAACAAGGGTCTTTCACACAGGACAACCACATCTTGCCCCTAAAACTGGTATAACAGGACCCTGTGTGTTTGGACCTTGGATTATCTTACATTTTCTATCCAAAGAAAGATATGTGATTACCCCAGAGACCTTCTCTGCCATATCAGTAGCAGGGTTCGTTGTCTATGTGATGAAGAAACGTGGTATCTCTATTGGAGAATTCTGATAAACGTTTTCGTTTTTGTTTCTCTGTGTAGTCCTGGCTGTCCTGGAACTCGCTCTGCCGACCAGGCTGGCCTCGAACTCAGGGATCTGCCTGCTTCTGCTTCCTGAGTGCTGGGGTTGAAGGTGAGTGCCACCATTGCCCAGCTTATTGATAAGTCTAATGAACATAAAATTGCTGAACTAGAAGTAAAACAGGTCGACCATCAAGCCAATCCTGGATCCAGTTTACCTGGAGAAGGTACAGCAGGCGCTGGTTCAGAAGCGCCATTACCTCTTTGACATGGCCTTGGAGGTCACCTACTGGGAACAGCTACACAGAACGCGTACAGAGGTAAAGAGTCGCCTGGACTACCATATCTCTGTACAGGACATGATGTGCGGCACGTGGTGTAGAGCATCTCTCTGCACAGCAGGAAAGGGAGACAGCTGCCCAGTGCATTGTGGGTCTAAAAGCCGCTTGAAAAGAAGGCTCAAGGGCAGCCAGCTGTGTGAGCGTATCTACCTCAACTGAGACAGGGGGAGAGAGTTAACTAAAGGGGGACTAGTCTGTGTGACGAACTCTTCTGTATGTCATCTATTGAAATTACAGCGTACCCTTCCTAAGACATGATCGAGGTTCACTTAGTGGCTTAAAGCCACTGGCCGGTCAGCAGGTCTCTCTGCTCCTTGCTCTGCATCTGGAATTGCCCAGTGGTTGCTCTTGCATAAGCAGTTGGCAGCAACTTGCTGCCCGACTGAAATGAACAAGCTATGAATTTGTAAGTAGTTATACCACCTTGCAATGAAGTGACAATTCAAACAGAAGCAAAAAAAAAAGGGGGGGGGAGAACAGTCCAGACCAGGGCAGCTTCCCTCCTGAGGCAGGAGAATCTCTCTGAGTTCGAGGCCAGCCTGATCTACAAAATGAATTCCAGGACAACCAGGGCTATGCAGAGAAATCTTGTCTTGAAAATCCACAAATTAAAGGAGGTAGGGGAGCAATGAGCAGCCCTAAGAATCCAAAATTAAAAACTCTGAGCCCAACATCATATCACATCACATGTGTGATGTCTCAGAGTATGGAACTTTATCCCACACATAGACTCACTTAATATCCCATATAAATTACCTTCACCTCATACGTGAAAGTGCACAGGAGAGGAACCTGAATTTCATGAGTAGAGTCTAACCTCATCCCCAAGTTGGCTCTTTTGTATGTATGTATGTACATGCATGTGCGTGCGTGCATGCGTGTGTGTGTGTGTGTGTGTGTGTGTGTGTGTGTGTGTGTGTGTGTATACAAGTATGCATGAAAAGGCCAGAAGTCGGGGGCTGGAAAGATGGCTCAGAGGTTCAGAGCACTGGCTGCTCTTCCAGAGGTCTCGAGTTCAATTCCCAGCAACCACATGGTGGCTCACAACTGTCTGTAATGAGATCTGGTGCCCTCTTCTGGCCTGCAGTCATACATGCTGTATACATAATAAATCTTTAAGAAAAGGAAAGGTCAGAAGTCAATGTTGGTGACTTCTTTGATTGCCCTCCACCTTATTTTTTGAGACAGAGTCCTTCACTTGGACCTGGAGTCGTTTCTGCTAGCCTGGCTGGACAGGGATCCCAGGGATCCCCTGTCTCTAGGATTACAGGCTTGTACAGCCAGGCTTGACTTTCTCGGGTGTTGGTGCTGAGAATACCAACAGCCATCTCCCGTGCCCCAGCCCTCAATGTATTTCATTATATATAAGCAGATGGTATCTCAAATCCAAAACACTCTGGTGCCCATCCCGAGACTGTACAAAGGCCATGCTGGCGGCTTGAGCCTGCGTCCCTGTCCTGCACTAGGCTGTGTCCAGAGTGTTTGTGGAGATTCCCTTATTTCACCTCCCAACAACCGAGTGAGGGGCAGAGCACAAGACCCTGGTTCATCCCCAGCAATACGCACAGACACACAAGAACCAACCTAAATGTGATTTTCCCGTCAAAGAGAACACCAGGTCTTGAAAAAGTTCATTGCCTGAGCTGAGAATGGACAGTGACCAAAGACTTCCCATCCCTAGGCAAGGCAGACCAGTGTCCACTATAAAGTGGACTGATGGCAGGCACACAACCATCCTCCCGAGGACACCTGAGGCTAAACACCGAAGCGTCCCGCTGATCACTCCCTGCACTAAAGGAAGAGATGGCTGGAAGCCTAGGCACTCGGGGGGCTAGAACATAAGCTGGGACCCTCCAGGTGTCTCAGGGCTGACTTGAGACAGGTGACTGTCAGCAATGCACCCCAAATGCATGCGATCGAGGAGCCGAGTGCACACGAGGTGACATCATCAGCTACCACAGCAGGTACGGGGGTGTGGTGAGCTCCGGGCTTTGAGAAGCCATATAAGGACAGCATTGTTCTTCCTTCCAGAAGTGGAAAAAGAATACACGTCCAGAGTTTCTGTCTCAACAAAGAGGTGGCTGTCTCCCCTCCTAAGAGGAAGGCACAGGGGAGGTTGACAGGGGAGGTTGACATCTGTTCCCGACGACAGCTCAAGTCTCACAGGAGCGGGCTGCAAGGTCGATAAGCGTAAACACAGCCACAGCAGCCGCACCTGCCAGGCAACACCTTTGCCTGGAGGCAGAAGCTGTGAGCCGCAGTGGGAGGGAAGGGGCTCCACCTGCCTGCTCAGAGCACCTGCAGGCAGAGCTGCAGAGCCTGGGAGTGGGAGAAAAGCCCCTACCCCCAACACCACCAGGCCGCGACCTGGGGAAGGAGCCAGGCAAGGTCACCTGGCCTCACCCATGTGCTCACCCATCTGCCTCAAAACTCTTGACACATTTGTCCCAGGGAGTCCTTGGCAGCGGTTAAAAAAACGAAAAGGGAGATCAAGGATTTGCAATCTAGAGAGAGATACCAGCAGGTCTTTAGCTAGCTTGGCTCGAAGCCACTCGGAGCCCCGATGGGCCACGACAGGCCCTTTCCCAGACTCAGCTTGCATTTCATAGGAGCCATTCCCTGGGCCGCAGCCAGCAATGTCACCGGCTCCTAGGGGCAGCCTGACCTCCCTGACCATGTCACTGTACTGCCACTTTCCTGAAAGGCAGAGGGAATACCGGACTCACACAGAAGGCAGGAGGTGGCGGTGGAAGCCACAGATGTCCTACGCTGACGTCTCTGAGGCAAGGGCAATACTTAGCACGAACAACTAGGGGGTCCCTTCCTTCCCGCTACGAGTCAGCAGGTGTGTGTGTCTATTCCACGTCAGGCCACTCATGGTCCTGTGCAATGTCAGAGTGGACAGACAGGGGTCAGACGCAAAAATCCCTGGCTCCGCACACCAGACAAAAATGATGTCACTGATCATGGTGGCGCACACCTTTAATCCCAGCACTCGGGAAGCAGAGGCAGGAGGATCTCTGTGAGTCCGGTCTGGCCAGCCTGGTTTATGTACAGTGAGATCTAGACCAGCCAGGGTTACACAGGGAGACCCTGTCTCAAAAAAAAAAAAAAATTGCCGGGCGGTGGTGGCGCACGCCTTTAATCCCAGCACTCGGGAGGCAGAGCCAGGCGGATCTCTGTGAGTTCGAGGCTAGCCTGGGCTACCAAGTGAGCTCCAGGAAAGGCGCAAAGCTACGCAGAGAAACCCTGTCTCGAAAAACAAAAAAAAAAAAAAAAAAAAAGAATTAAAAAAAAAAAAAATAAAAAAATTTTAAAAAAAGGAACGAAAGAAGGAAAGGAAGGCTTCAGGTCAAGCTATCCTTGTAAAATCTTCATACAGAAACTCTCCGACTCCTACACAGAGGATATGAGAGAAGCAGGGTGTCAACACAAGCCATAATCCTCCCCCACTCAGGAGACGAAGGCAGGAAGATCAAGAGTTTAAGGCCAGCCTGGTCTACATAGCAAGTTAAAAGACATCCTGAGCTACCTGAGGCTTCATCTCAAAACACTAAAAAGAAAATAATAAATCACATTAAAGATGCAGATTAAGAGAGACACAAACTTGCTTATGGCCAAGATGTTGTGGAGTGGTACAGACTAGAAGCTGTATGTGCAACTGCGTGTGTGTGTGTGTGTGTGTGTGTGTGTGTGTGTGTGTGCGCGTGTGCGTTGGGTGGTCTTTATAAAACTGTGTCCAGAACCTCGCTGCCCGCAGGCTCAGGCCAGGGGTGACTCAGCATGCAAAGCCATTTCCCTGGGAAAGCAGACCAGGCCCTCATTTGCATCTGTCCCCTCCTCCTCTTCCTTGTCTCCCCAAACCCAGCCTCTACCTCTCCACTTTCACCTCCACACTGGGCTGTCTCCACCTCAGAGCAGACCCTGTTCCCAACCTGCTCCCAGGCAGGGGCCAGCCACAGTGGGATGGAACTCGCCTTGATCCTCTGTCCTGACAGCCTGATTTCCCAGCATCCTCAGCACCCGGTGGCTGCTGACACAGAGAACAGGCTTTACTGGAGGGTCAGGCATCTGTCCGTCTTCCTTCAAACCCTCTTGGACTCCTTTGCTCTTACATCTTGATGGGCCCGGGACAGACCCCATTCTTATCTTAAGTTTCCATCCTAACCCCAACACTCACCTTTCCCATCCTTGGGACTCCGTTTCCCTACCTGCTGTTGAGTGGAGATAATGCAGCCACATTGCTGGGGCTCCTTGTCCAGGCAAAAGTCCCACAGCTTGACCGACCCTGTTAGAACTTGATGGGTGTGTAAGTGAGGCTTAGTTCTGTGTGTCCAGTGTAACCCTTCCGACACCATCAGAAATCAGCCTTTCCCATGAGCCTGTGTGTCCACCCAAGGTCAAGAGTCCGAATGGAGAGGGCAAACAGATATGACCCTGAGGCTGGGTAGACCCCCCCCCCGCCCCCTGCAGGGTCCTTGAAATGGCAATGCCCCGCTGTCAATCATCCTGCCAGCCCCGCCCCCACCCTGGCCACACTGTCTCTGGTAAATCTCCCCCCGGCAGAAGCCATAACTGTGGATCCCTGGACTCAGAGCGCCATGCTACAAGCACTAGAGGGTCTTCCTTCGGTCAGCTACCCAGTCTTGGCCCCTTCCACGACCACACCCAGAAATCTTAAGCTGGGACATGCTATGACGCTGGACCTTTGCGAATGCAGTGCCCATCATCTGGGCATTCTCAGGAAACTGGCCATTCCTATGGGTCAGGAAGAGCTGAGCCCAGGCATCACAATCCCAGACACTAGGAGTTCACAGCCGTTCTCTGCCTCCCTTTCCTTCCACCCAGCTGTACTAGACAATGGTGTTTCCTTGGTAGTTTAGAGCATGGAAACAGGCCACTGGGTGTCCTTGGGCAGATTAGTAAACCTATCTGAGCCTCGTGTCTTCTCACTTCTAGACTGGAGATACTGTTGTGGGGGCCAGTGATCCAATCCATGCTGATGGACCTGGTAGAGAGGGAGCAGCTGAAAAACAGGACTATTAGTTTGTGTGTCCCACAACATGGAGCTGGTGTTTGCTGAGTGAATAAATGAAGGCCAGGTATTCCCAGAAGACCCAGCGTGACTCCAGGAAACTGCACTGGTTTTCATCATCTAGACTGTTCGTTTGTTTGCATTTTTCTTCCAACAAATTTACAGATGAGTACTGGCATCCTTCAGTGAAAGGAGAACACCCCTATCTATGTCCCTGCCCAGGCTGCAGCCCACAGCGACCTTACTACACAGTCATGGTAGAAGAATCTGCTGCCATGCATGTCGGGATGCAAATCTAAATGCTGGTCATGCCATGCCACAGCTTAGACGGACAACGCAGTGAGCTTCATGGGCCAGCCTGTGTTTGGCGACCCCCTGTGCCCTCAGCTGTGGCCACAGGCTCCTCTGGGAAACCAGGCATGCTCCTCCCTCCCAGCAGTAAAGACAGACTTGGCCAGTGTGGCCCTGCAGACATTGGGGCTTCAGTCCCTGGCAGAGCTCCCATGCTACATCTTACCCGGTGCCCCCAACCCCAAGCAGGCAGGACCCTGCTGCCCACCTCACAGATGTTCAAACTAAGAGCAGATGGGACCAGTCTGGGGCCCCAAAGTCACCTGGGTGGATGTAGCTGGGTGGGACCAGCTGGACATCCCTGGCTCACCATCAGAGCTCCTTGCTGCCCTTCCCAGGCACTGCCCCAGTCCTGGACCGGGAAGCTGGAATGTCACAAAGTGCCAGGAGCATGCCCAACTTGGGAAAAGTCCTGAACTTATGGACAGACCTAGGCTCTAGTTCCTACTCGGCCCCTGCTTTGTGACCACAGACCAGTCACCTAAACTCTCTGGACCCAACTGACACCAGTACCACCCCAGGGCTGCGAAGGAGATGAGAGCTCACACACACACACACACACACACACACACACACACACACACACAGCTGCCCACTTCCTGTCACCACGCAGGGCCACCATTAAAGCTGGGCCATTGAATGGCAGACTCAGAAGGCAGCTAGAAACACAGCCAACAAATGGCCAGTGCCCCCATAATCTCCTCTGAACAGGCAAGTTCCTTCTCTCAGGAGGGATCCATGGACAGCTACCAAAGTTGCATGCTCACATTCTGACCTGTGGGTATGTGTGCCATGTGACCCTGGAGGCACCCAGCAGCCCTGGAGAAAATGAGTAGGCAATGAGTTCCAATTCTCGGGCATCTGTACAAAAACCTTGTATGACAGCACTTAGCCTGAGGACTCCTGACAGAGACAGGAGGATGGCTGGGCCAGTCTAGCCAAACTGATGACCTCCAGGTTCAGTGAGAGATTGTGTTCCCCCAAAATCTAGGGAGTGACTGAGGATCACTGACCTCTGACCTCCCATACCTGCCCACTCACATACACACACAGGACACAGACAGATACAACTACCAGCACAAACTTCTCTCTCAAAGGAGGAGGGATGGCAGGATGGGGGAGCATGGTGGCTATAAGAGAGACACGGCATTTTTTTAACCACAGATGTGTCTGTCATCTTGCAGTCTGACTCCATGCCTGTGGCTGGCAACACCCATTCACAGAAAAATGAAAACTTTTGTTAATGGCTCAAACTGGTGGGAAATAGAGATGTTTGTCTTAAAGTTTGTTTGTTTGTTTGTTTGTTTGTTTGTTTTTAACAAGGACCTCAGTGCAGCCCCCAATCCTCCTGCAGGGGAAGCCATACTCAGGACCCCTTTTTCCCAGGAACCTGTAGATGTCCAAAACAGCTTGCTGGGGGTAGGATGGGCTGGGTTGGGCTCACTTCCCAGCAGTGACAGAGAAACAGTGGAAAAGGAAGGAAGACAGGGAGGAGAAAGAAAGGAAGGGACATGAAAAGGGACATTCATGTCTGTGGGTGTTGTCCAACAACTTGGAAAGTGGTGGCCTGGAAGTAACCCTGCAGGTTCAGCCCCGGTCTCCGCTGCATGTCACCACCAACCTCAGTGCTACCCCTGAGCAAAGACACTGTTAGATTTATTCTATTCTGTGTGTTTTAACTGCATATATGTGCACCCTGAGGGTGCAACACCCTTGCAGGCCAGAAGAGGGCATCGGGCCCCCTGGAACTGGAGTTACAGGAGGTCAGATCACGGAGATGTTCATCATTGTCTGTAAATGGAACCTCATGGAAGAAAGATCTAGAAGCAACCCTTTGAATAAAGCATGATTGACAGGGGATGGGGAGCAGTCCTGAACTTATACAGACAATGTAAACTTTTTCCAGACCTGTGTTTCAAGGCTGGTCTTGAACTCAAAAGTAACTTAGGATGACCTTGAACTTCTGATCCTCCTGCCTCTGCCTCCCGAGTGCTGGGACTCCAGACACACGCTATCATGTCCAGTTTGATTCAGGACTGGGGAAAGACCCCAGAGCTGGATGGATGCTAGGCAAGCACTCTACCAAATGAGCCATAGCCTCAGCCCCAAGTTTAAAGTTTGACAAAAAGCACTGAATTGCATATCATCCCTGACCCCAGCACTGAACTGCTCTAAGATCTTTAATTTGCCCCTGAGAATTACAGGAAGACTCATAAGGACATTGGGCTGTGTATAGGGGGAAATGCCCACCTGGGTTCTGTTTCCTTCTCTATCCTTCTGGCCCGGCACATGTATTGGTGGAAACTCCCTTGTCAAGACTGGTGGCCCTCTGGACCCCTGGGCTCTGTGTGACTTTGGACAGATTCTTTGGGCCTCCTAGACCCTGAATTCTTCATCAGGGAAGAGAGGCTCGAGGTATGTTTGCCTAGTTAATCCTCTCTGAGAATACTGCAGTCTGGGGCCCCAACTCCATGGTAGAGCAACTGGCCAGTACATGCAAGGCCCTGAGTTCCACCCCCAGCTCTACCAGAAAAAAATTCTAAAAAGTACTCCAACAGGCAGAAGAAGTATGATGACGTAACAATTCTCCTGACTGCGTTGGGAGACACACACACACACACACACACACACACACACACACGGATGGACGGGGACACAGACACAGACACAGACAGACAGACACACACACACACACACCCTGAACAGACAGAATTCTATGCTTTTCTGTCTCCATTAGAGAAAGACAGAGTGACAAGCTACCATCTCCCCCTTCAGCTTCTAAATTCTTCCTGTGTTCTGGAATGTTCAAGCCGAGCACAAAGCACCAGAACGTACTGGGCTCCTCCGGGAGCTGGACTCCATCCTCCCTTTCCTTCTGATGGTGTTGGACTCTTCCCCAGACCCTTTTACTGAGCCTTCAGCATCCCAAGCTCCAGGCAGGCCAGGGGACCTGCTTGCTCCTCAGCCCTCCTGTCTCCAGAACAGAATTCAACTTCTCCTCACCCTGTTGTCCCAGCACCTTGCGTCAGCTGACCTGGATTGGGCACTTGGCCCTTTATGGCCTCAATAAATGTTTACCTGTCTGTCTGCCCAGCGAGAAGGCGTGACAGCATGTGGCAGCACACGGGGACAGGGCAGACAACGCCCTGTGTGGAGGACCCTAGAGTGGACATATACCCATGCTTGGCCACGGGGTCACTTGTTAAGGACAGGAGGAGAGCTTCTTTGGGGCGTGCCTTAAGAAGGAGAATGCACTTATTAACGGCCCACAGGAAGAAATGTCCTGTCCATACTGACTGCCTCCTGCCAACTGGGTCTAGGTACCATTTGTCCACACGTGAGAACTTCGTCAGCTGCCCCAATGCACAGCTGGCCTTGTCCTGGTCCCCATATGGGGGTGCTTCTCCATCCCAGTCCCCTCCTCATGAATGTTTCCTCTTCTGAAGAAAAAAACAAACAACAACCCTTGCTCAATAGCCTGACTTTCACCGTCTCCAGCACGCAGCCTTCCACCGGAGAGTCAGGTGGGCTCCCCTTCACTGCCCTTCCCGGCACGGTAAGGCTCCTCTCAGGCAGAGTCACTGGGCACCAAGTTTTCTCCCATCTCCAGAAAAACAGGTTTGCTTGGCAGTGCCCAGAGGGTGTTTTGTATTGTCACAACCTAATGTTGACACTAGGTAAATCAGCTGCCCTCTCCATGCCGCCCTGTGCCCTGGCCACCTACCTCGCCCGCCCCTCCCCTGCCTGCCTCGAGGCTAACAAGAAACTTGGGCCGGGACTGTATTTGCTGACACTGTTCCCCTAAGGCTCGGCTTCAGCCAACCAAGGGCAGGACAAAGGAGGCGGCCACACAGGTCCAGCCCAGACCCACGGCTGGCTTCCTGGTGGCCACTACCAACAAAAGCCTACCATCGTTTGGAACTTCCTTGAAACGGTCTCTGAATTGTTCTAGGCAGACGGCAAAACAGTGACTGTCTCGTGGGATCCACTCCGTCAGCCGCCGGGGAAGCAGGAGCCATCAATTGTCCACGAACGTAACTGACTCACTAAAAACAGGATGCTTTCCAGAGAGAGGGGGAAATACTGTCTGTGGCAGGGACAGCTTGAAGTCTCACGGGCCAACATGTCCTTCCAACTACCCTCCCTACCACTAAGAGAGAGGTGATGGAAAGGGAGCACAAGCCAGGATGACTGGCTGTACCCATTTCTCTTCTTGTCTTTCAAGTCAGGGTCTCCTGTATTCTAGGTTGGCCTCCAACTCGATATGCAGCCAAGAATGAATGATCCTGAACTTCTGCCCCTCCCATTTCTTCCCAAGTCCTAGCATGGGGGGGGGGAGCGGGGGGAGGGCACCCTTTAGTCCCAGCACTCGGGAGGCAGAGGCAGGCGGATCTCTGTGAGTTCAAGGCCAGCCTGGTCTACAGAGTGAGTTCCAGGATGCTAGCATTACAGATGTTCACTGTCATCCCTGGTTCATTCAGTGCTGGGAGTTGAACCCAGGAATCTGTGTGAATTATCCAGCCACTCTACCAACTGAACTACATCTCCGGTCCACAGTCTCCGGTTTCTTTGCTTTCAGAGAATTCAGCAGGAATTTCATGACTGTATGTCACCCATCTTACAGTGGTGGCCAGCAGGCAGGCAACCTCTCCATCCAGAGTTACTGATTCCAAGTTTCCAGGCTATGACAGGCCCCAGGAAGCTACCATTTGATACTCCTTGTCTCACAGAGCCTACAGGCTGCCCTAAGTCAGGACACAGTTACATGAGGTCATTTCAGACAGCCAAGAGTTTAGGACAGAGCAACCAAGCAGTGCGATGACAGAAAGACAGACATGGGGGACTTCTCAGAGATGGTATCCATAAGCAAAGCCATCAAAAGGTGGAGATCCAGCTAGACACCCACAGGGACTGGGCTGGATCACTCTGAGGATCTCTTATAAACCTCCCAGTGGTCAGGTGGCAGTGGCACATGCCTTTAGTGCCAGCACTCAGTAGGCAGGGACAGATGGATCTCTGTGAGTTCCAGGCCAGCCTGGTTTACAAAGCAAGTTCCAGGACAGTTAAGGCTACTACAAAGAATGCCTGTCTTGAAAAGCAAGCAAACAACAACAAACATCCCAGTGCTTGAAGAAATGTCCCTACTAGAAAGGATCAACTGTGGCTGGGGTGTGGCTCAGAGGCAGAGTGTTGCTTAAAACACACAAAGCCCAGGGTCCCAGCCCCAGGACTAGAAACAAAACAAAAGAAAATTTTAAGTAATAACTAGGGGGTAGCTTAGAAGATTAGTTAAATGAGCTTGTCACCAAGTTGGAAAACGACACTCTGCATTTTCAAGCTTGGGCTCGAAGCCAGCATCCTCTGGCAAGGTACACATTGTAAGTTAAGAAAAATAAAAAAGAAGCATGGTGCCACAGGTCCATAACCCTCATCTCCTGCATCTCAGAGGCAGGAGAATCGAGAGTTCAAAGTGTGGAGCCCTGTCTCCAAAATATAAAAAAGCAAAACCCAAAAGACAGCCTTTAAGACCTAACTGGAGAAACAGCAGCCAAGCTCAGCGTCAGCCCTGTGCCCTTGAGGCTCAGAAGGTGAAGGCGCTGTGGTTAGGTGTGACCTGAGGGTCCCCAAGGCTTGGCGTCTTGAAATCTAATCCCCATTATGAGGTATTTAGAGGGGGGACTTCAACCTCACTGTGTTTAGAGGTGGAACCTTTGGCAGGTGACTAAAGTGAGACAAGGCTGTGAGTCAACACTGGCACCTTTCTAAGGAGACCCGGAAGTGTCACATCTACATGCTCAAGGTGTGCCAGTCACCCAGTGTGCCCGGCGCCTCAACCCCACATGAACTCACAACTGTGAGTCAAAAGAAAGTCATTTCTTTTTAACTCTGACTCCATCAGAGGCATTGTGTTACTGACAACAGAAAACAGAGTCAACAGTCAGGATGCAGAGGCAGGAGGATGGAAATGCAAGGCTAGCCTTTACTACACAGTGAGGCCTTACTTAAGAGAAAGAAGGGACCGGGCGGTAGTGGAGCACACCTTTAATCTCAACACTGGGGAGGCAGAAGAAGATGGATCTCTGTGAATTCGAAGCCAGCCTGGTCATTCTATAGAATAAATTCCAGGACAGCCAGGACTACACAAGGAAACCCTGTCTAGGAAAATAAAAAAGGGGTCCAGTTGGTAGTGCTGGTCTAGTGTGCACAAAGCCGTGGGTTCCACATAAACTGGGCACAGTGACGACACCTGGAATCCCAGGACTCAGGAGGTCAAGGTAAGAGGATCAGGTGTTCAAGACCATTCTCAGCTACGTAGTGAACTCAAGGCCAGCCTAGGCTACATGAGATACTGCCTCAAAACAAACAAAAACGAAAGCCACACATCCTGGAGAACAGAGGAGGAGAAAATCGGCATCTAAGAGAAAGCGAGACTGTGGGGAGGAGCAGCACGGGAGGTCAGGAGTACACACCTGCCCCGTGCAGGACACTCCATCCAAAACCAGCAACTGCCCCAGATGACCCTTCAGTGGATACTTGTAAAACAGCAACAATAAACATACAGAGTGCTGCTTCAGGGCCTCCTCCAAAACATGTCCACATGGAGTGGAAATCAAGGGAACAGCAGCACGGCTGAGTAGCTCAGCGGCCTCTTGGTGGGGTTCCTTCCCACCAGGCTAGATGGGAATGTATTTCACCAACTCAACAAAACGAGGTGCCGAATGGAAGCTATAGAGCCAGAAGTGACCACTGGGGCAGAAGCCTCAGTTTCTCTATCTGAAATGAGACCTCTTGCTCCTCAGAGGTTAGGTGATTCTTCTTCAGTCCAGAGCAAGGTTCACTGCTCCCCATCCCAAAGTAGGAACTTTGAGGCTGGCCTTCTAGGAAGCTGCAGCTGGCTTAGTAAGTGTTAGGAAAACAACAAACACCACCCCCTTGCCGGGTGGCTCAGTGCCTTCAGAGCCCCAATTAACACTTTACAAAGCTACATGCATCTGCAAGACCACAGGGCTCGAGGAGGACAGCAAGAGTGACACAAACACTGAGCCTCCAGTGCTGGTTCTGTCTGGTGACCCCGGGGAAGCGCACGGGCGACCTTCCCGAGACCCCCTCACACTCCCCATTATAAAGAGCACAAAGCAGGCTCCTCTGGGGTGTCCAGCCCACCAGGCCCCCGCGCCTGGGCGTGGGCAGGTGGCCAGGAGCTTCGGGGGAAGTCCTGCTTTGAACTGCCCTAGTCACCTAAGAAAGCCCTTTTGCTGCCCCCTCGAAGACGTGCGTCCCCGGGTCCCAGCGAGGACAGATGCGAAACCCGGATTCGGGCGAAACCCGGATTCTGTCGGGGACAGGTGTAAAACCACCAGGTCGCCGTAGGGAGGGACGGTGCGAATCCCAGGATCCCCAAGGGAGGGACAGATGCGAACTCCCGGGTCCTCGCGGGGACAGGTGCTGACGCCATCTTCCGCCTGCGGCCCGAGCTGAGCCTGGCCGCTCCACTCTGGCAGTGCCGCACCCTGGTCGCGGCCGCACAGTGCCGAGACTCGATTTGCGCCTCCTCGGTAAGGTTTCGACACCGAGGGAGCGGCGACAGCGAGGGTCACTTGCTCACCATGTCCTGGGGCCGGGACGCAGGGGCCCACCCCATTGCACGGACGCGCGGCGAGGCACGCGGACGCGGCTAGCACCTTCTGGGGTTGGTGGCAGCCACGGAGGGGACGTTTCGGAACCCGGGCCATCGAGGGACTTGGACACCGGTCCCCAACCTTCCAGCCGTTTGGCCTGGGGGCTGCCTGGCGCTTACCTGCCGGGCTGCGCTGGCGTAGCGGCGGGCGAGCTGCCCGAACACCTCTCGGTCCGGACGGCGGTGGCAGAGTCGGGGGCGCTGGCCGGAGGCGGGTTAATGTGAGCGGCGGGCTGGGCCCTGATAGGTGGCCGCGCCCGCCCCGCCCCTCTCCCCTCCCGACCCGGCTTGGGATCCCCGGCCCCACCAAGTGGCTACCGAACCGCAGGAAGAGAGCCGCTAACTTGCAGACGTCTCCCCGTCGCCTGCGGACCTGCCACGGTGTCCGCGACAGTGCGTCTGCGAGCGCGCGGTCATCCAAACCCTAGCAAAGGCTGCCTGCTTGGTCCTCACAGTACTCCTAAGGGCTCGGTACTTTTTATCCTGACCACTTACCCACAGAGAAACGGAGGCTCAGGATGGACGACAGCTTGATTGATAAACGAGTGTGAAGGTAATGCTTAAAACTCCAAGCTCTTTAGGTCGCCCGCACTTGGGAGTTAGGTGTCTTTAAATCTTCACGAATGTTGGAAGTTCTTCCCAGAAACCGGTCGTGAAGCCCATGGCTTCCCTGTGCTCCTGCCTGCTGCAAGCTTCCCGCTGCACCGCTCAGATTCCCCTTCCCGGTCTCCCTTCAGCTGGCCTCAGCGAAAGCTTAGGGTGATGGATCGGTGGGAGGACGAATCTAGAATTACAGACGGGGTGGGAGGGGTTGAGCCGCCGGTTCCCTGGACCCAGAGTTCCAAGGTGTGTTGCGATGGAGGGCTTGACCGAATTACAAAGTTTACAAAGTAACGCTTATCTAGACAACAACAAAGCTTGTTTACTCCAGGTCAGCTCTTCTCGGGGTAGCCGAGGTCAGGGTCCGGGGCAGGTGCTTCCAAGCTGTTGGCTTAGCTCTTCCTGCTCCTGTCAGGGAGAGAGGTGATACTCGGGGCTCCCTCAATAGTCTCCTGACATGGGATGACAGCCCCCGCCCCCATATGTTAGAGGGTCCCAGGCAGGATTTAATGTCAGAGACCTTCCTAACCTGCCGCTCTGACCCTTCCAAGCTCTGTGAGTCTTCCATCACCTCCAAGCTCAGAAACGAATTTAACCCTGACCCTTGCTCATAGCCACCAGGGACTGCCACAGCCTGGAGTGGGGGTTGGGGGGTGGGCAGGAAGTCTTGAGGCCTCTCTCTGCCACTGCATTTTACAGATGAACAGACTGAGACTCTGAGAAGGGAAGAAAAGACGAGGGGGTCTCACAAGCCAGAAAGACCCCCTGACAGGTTTGAAGATGTGTGCCATGGCATCTGGAGGCCCAATGCCAGGCACAAAGTAAGTGTTCCGTAAACACTAGCAGAGGAGGTGGAGGAAGGAGGCCAGTTTGAGTCAGATGGGGACTTAAGGGCCCAGGGGAGGGGTGAGTGAAAATATTCAGAAAATATTTAGCCTGTGAGATTCCCCAAGGCCACATACTGATAGAATGGAGAGGGTAGGCAGGTGCCCTGGCTCATCCCTGTACTCCCTGTTACTGGGAGGCTGGGAAGATGGGTGGGTTCTGGGCAATACAATGAGAAACCATTTCCTAAGTTAGGAAGAAAAGGTGGGTGTGTTGATGTGCACCTGTAGTCCCAGGACTTGGGAAGTTCAAGACCATCCTCAGGTATACGGTGAGTTCCGGGTCAGCCTGGGATACATGAGACCCTGTCTAAAATGAATTTTAAAAAGAAAAGAAGGAGGCAAATGAAGGAAAATGGGGCAAAACTGCACTCAGGAGGCAGAGGCAGGTGGATTTCTCTGAGTTTGAGGCCAGCCTGAACTATAAGCGCGTCCCAGGGCAGCCAAGGCTATGCATAGAAACCTTGTCTCAAAAAACCTGGTTGGGGGAAGAATGTGGTTTCCCATTAGTGCCCCAAAGGCCCTGGGTCTTCTGCAAAAATAATAATAATAATAATGAAAATAATGGAGGCTGCTACTGCCTGTCCCCAGGGTTCATTACTTTCCTTCTCACCTTCCGCAGTCTTTTGAATCATTTCTTCATTTTGTTGGGAAGGGGAATAAGCATGTGGAGGTCCGAGGCTGACCCTCAAGAGTAGTTCTCTCCTTCACCATGTAGGTCCCATGTTCTGTCCCAGAGCCACGAGGCTATGCATCCTGAGACCTGAGAGGACCGTGACTCACGGACTCGCCCCTTTCTTCTCTGAGGCCTTTATCCAGAGGTACTGCCTGGATGGCCTCTGGGTCCTCATCATCAGTCCCCGCTGCCTTCTGTGCCCATGAGCACTTATATCTGTGCAAGCATCGGAAGTCCAGCTGACACTCGACGGAAGCGTACTGACTTCAAGTCAAGGTTTGCCCTTGAGCTGACTTTGGATCCTTTGTCTAACATACACTGGTAGAGTCTGGTGCTGTGACACCTGCAATCCATAGTCTACAAATTGAGGCAGAAGGATTGAGTTTCAGGCCAGCCTGGGCTACATAGTGAGATGTGCCTAAAAAGAAAGAAGGAAGGAAGGAAGAAAGGAAGAAAAAGAAGGAAGAAGAAAAAGAAAGAAAGAAAGAAAGAAAGAAAAGAAAGAAAAAGGAAGAGAATAGGGGTTGATGTCATAGCCTGCCTTTTACTGACCTGCCATTCACCAATGAGGCTAGACTACCTAGCCAGCCATGCCCAGGGATCCCTCTGTCTTCGTGTCGCCAGCACTGGGATTCAAGCCATCACTAACCCACCCAGATCTTTACATCGGTGCTGGGATTGAACTCAGCAATGGCTTTACCAACGGAGCTGTCTTCCTAGACGTATGGTTAGACTTACGTGGAGCTCAAGGCAAAGCAAAGCTCATCTATGGACGGAGGGGACATAATGGAGACAGGGGTTGGTGAAACAAAGGCACAAGAGAACTTCTCAGGTGACGTAGATGAGGCTGTTCCACACACACACAGTCCACCGTGCACCAAGTCTGTGCGTGTTTTGGTAGAGAAATGAAAAATCAATACCAGATAGAAACCAAGTCCACAAAGGACAACAGATCAGACTCAAAATGTTAAAAAGATGAGGATTTTTCACCAAGATCCAGATTGACAGCTGCCAGGGAGACTCAGTTAGCTGAGTTCATGATGCCCTGGGCAAGGCCAGATTCCCTAGTGACAAAAAAAATAACATTGTAATTGAAAATGGTCCCAGCAGAATAGGCAATGCGGCTTGCCGTAGCTAGTTAATAGCAATTTAATATAGATATGCCTCCAGCCAAAAGCCAGTGGCTGAAGTGACCGAAATAACCTGTTTTGGCGTGTGTGGCCTGTCAGGGGATAGAGAACAGGCCTCCACTCTGTCAGACAATTCCAGGAATCCCGGGTCCTGTGATAGCTGGCCCCGCAGCATCGTGGAGGCCTTGAGCAACAGGCTGTGGACCTCCCCTGGTTATCATTCAAGTCAGGTCTGGTGGAGGCAGTGAACCCACACGGTGCGGACAGGAAGGAGCCCCAGCCCTGCGGAATCTCCTCCCATCCAGAAATAACATCCTTTGACAGGCAGCTTATCGGCATGTTTTCTCAAAACAATTAGAGCCCCAGAAACTCACCATGCACCTTCAGCAAAACATGGGCAGTCGGGGCTGTGCACATGTCTGTTCTCAGGGTACCCCTGAGACAGGCCTCTTCTGGCCCAGCTCCCCTCCCCTCTACTGAGAAGGCAGGGCCTGAGAACGTGTTTGCTCTGCTGCATCCACAAAGGGCCCTAAAGTAGAGCTCTGACTCACAATGGAGAGACTTTGGTTTCACCCATCCCCACAGCCCTGCTATCCCTGTGTGACAGAGGAAGATCACATCGGGCAGGTCACCCGCAAGGTTCCACAGGAACCAGCTTGTCACCCTGGCCCATGGGCCTCCCTTTCTCAGCCTCTCTCAATTGCTGCTTTTCCTGCCTCAAAGAGTGAGGAGGACCGAGAGGGACAGAAGCATTTCTGGACTTTTCCTCTCACGGCAAATCATCTATTTGTCTCTAAAGTTCCGCGGGCGTGTCTTTTCCTCTGGGGAAGTTTATATGTTACTGTGTTCCCCTGAATTGTGAAAGAAATGTACATAAAGCTTTATTATATATTTTGTGGTGTATGCATCCGTGCCGGTGTGTGTGCATAGGAGCCAGAGTGGGATTTCACATGGCCTGCTCAATCGCTCTGCTTTATTCCTTTGAACCAAAGTCTCTCCACTGAACCAGGGGCTAGGTTAGTGACCAACAAGCCCCAGAAATGCTCCTGTCTCCGCTCAACACAGCCTCAGGGTTACAGGTGCACAGGTAACCATGTCCGACACTCACAGGGTGCTGGGGTCTGAACTCAGGTCCTCATGCACAGCAAGTGATCTTCCCCGTTAAACCAGCTCCCAAGTCCAAAGAAACGTAAATAAAGACAGCAGTGGTGCCAGCCAGTGTGGGTGACACAGGGTGGGCAAGGCAGGGCCAAGCCACAGCCTGTTCTCTAAGAGGATGTGGATGCCACCTTTAGTTCGGGTCTCCAGAGATCATCAGAAACATTTGGAATGCTTGTGTTCTTTGACCTGTGTGTCTTAGTTACTTTCTCATTTCTTTCTTTCTGTTTTTCTTCCTTCCTTCCTTCCTTCCTTCCTTTCTTTTTTTTCCAAGACAAGGTTTCTCTGTGTAGCCCTGGCTGTCCTGGAACTCTGTAGACCAGGCTAGCCTCAATCTCTGCCTGTCTCTGCCTCGTGAGTGCTGGGATTAAAGGTGTGCACCATCACCACCGGGCTAGTTTCTCTTTACTGTGACAAGATACTCTAACAAGAGCAACTTAAGGAACAAAAGTTGCTCACAGTTACTGAGGGACCGAGTTGGGAGGGGGTGGCACAGGGACACAGCCGCAGGCCGGGAAGGCATGGTGGCCACCCCCATTAATCTGATAAAGATAACCCCCTACAGGCAGGCCCAGAGACCCATCTCCAGGGTGATTGCCAATTCTGTAGAACTGACATTTAACACTATTGTATTACATATTTCAGGTCAGAACATGGGGAAAGGTCATGTGAGCAAGGATGAAAATGTTAGAACCCCAGGTGTGGGCCCCCCTCAGGAAACCCTAATCTCTCAGGGTTGGAGAAATGACGCAGGAGTTAGAGTTGCTGCCCTTGCAGAGGATCTGGGTTTGTTTCTCACCACCTGGTTCCCAACTACCGATGGCTCCAGCTGCAGGGGATCTGTTGTCCTTTTCTGGCCTCTGAGGGTACACGCATGCATGCACTCGCATGTACACACACACACATACACACACACACACACACACACACACACACACACACACACAGAGGAAGGGGGTCAGGTTTCAAGACAAGGTTTCTCTGTGTAGCCTTGGCTGTCCTGGAACTCACTTTGTAGACCAGGCTGGCTTTGAACTTAGAGATCCGCCTGCCTCTGTCTCCGGAGTACTGGGATTAAAGGCATGCCCTGCCACCACTTCCCTGCTGAGAATGAATATATATTAAGAAAGAAAGAAAAGGATGACCTGGGACTTTGCCTGAGATGGAAGCCATTGTGAAGCACAGTACTGTCTGTCCTTGGCAAGGCCTGGGCCGAGCATGAGTGTTCGACATTGGGGATTCTGGCAGGACAGTCCTAAGGAGGCTTGTGTTGCGCCCTGTGCTGGCTGGACACAAGCTGGAGCCATTCTGGAAGACTCCCATCAGAATGGCTCGTGGTGCATTTTCCTGATGGATGATTCATCAACCAACCCTTGGGCCGGTTGGTCCTGTGGGCTGTGAGAAAGCAGGCTGAGCAAGCCATGAGAAGCAAGCCAGTAAGCAGCACTCCTCCACAGCCTCTGCATCAGTTACTACCTCCAGGTTCGGCTTGAGTTCCTGCCCTGATGTTCCTGAATGATGATGAGATTAGTAAGGTAAAATAAACCATTTCCTCCCCGAGTTGCTTTTGGTCTTTTTTTTTTTTTTTTTTTTGTAATCACAGCAGTTAGAAACCCTAACTAACACAGGGGCTCGGACAGGCTGGCAGCTGCTGGCCCTGTCTGTCCCTCTGGCTTCAGGTGCTGAGCACAGCTGCACAACGCCGTGGTGTTAACACCTCTTTCTCCTTCTCCGGTAGCCTGCCTTAAGTCATGTCAGCCTCATTTCAGAGGGGAGGAAGCTGATGCCAGAGGGCTCCGGCTTTCTCGTACAGCCCTCATCTGAACTCATCAGCGTGTGACTCCCAGCTTCTAGGTCCCCCGTTGGAGCATCCTCAAAGCTCCCTGCACCTCCTCAGTGTGACTCTGGGGACACATGGAAGGCCTGTCACCCTTATCCCCAGGGAACTCCTGATCTAGAGAAACAGATGCAAATGGTGAAGTCCAACAACCAGTGCAGAGGCCAGAGGCCTTCTTATTAGTTTTAGATTTATTTCATTTTAGTGTATGAGTGTTTTGTCTGCATGTGTAGGTGTGTGCCTGGTGCCCCGCAGAGGTCAGAAGAGGGCACTGGACCCCCTGGAACTGCAGTTACAGGTGGTCAGGAGCTGCCGGGTGGGTGCTTGGAGCTGACCCTGGATCTCTGCAAGAGCGGCGAGTACTCGTACCCATTGGGCCATCCCTCCAGGCCCCTGCGTTCTATTCTTTTTCTCCATCTTCTTTTGGGGTTGGAGTTCTGAGACCAGGAACAAAATAAAGATGCAGCCTGTCAAGTACAGGGCACCTTAATTGGAACCCCTAGCCAAGGTTTCCCAGGGGTCCAGAGGACCCAACCCAGCCTCCCAACCACTGGCTGGTTCCTCTATGTTCCACAGGCCTGGGGCATGGAGCTCTGAGTGCCATGGGGAGGTCCTGTGTAGGAGGCTCAGTTCTCGCCTCACACTTACTCCCCCGGGCCTCATGGCTTACTTGATGGCGAGATGGCACAACTCACCTGTCCAGCTGCCTGGTCTATAAGGGCCTTGGGTGCTGTCTGCGGGCAAGAGATGTAAAAAGTACAGGGGCTGGAGGGAGGACAGGGCTTGTCACAGGCCAGCGCCATATGCCTCACATGTCTAAAAGTCTGTCTGCTCCACAGCACACACGGCCAGATGTACAACTCCTTCCCCAAGATAGCCCAAGACCCAGGATCCTGGAGGACACGGTTCATGGGATTCAGACATTTTCTTCAGAGAGGGTCTCACTACATCCTGGGAGGGATCCAGGGACTGGAAGAAGAGGGGTGGGTGGTATCCCTGCATACTCCTTCCCAGAAGCCAGTCCTTCCCGCAGACCTTCATAGTTTTCTGTTGTAACTCCCTGGGACACAGATGAACAGCCCTGGGCAAGCTTGGGGGGACAGACAAGGGACAGGCTGGCCCCAGATGACAGGCTCAGTGATACCTAGACTTCCCGAGTCTCTGTGGTCTGCATTCCCACTCAGCCTCTGCTCCTCCTCTTTTAACCATTCAAGCCTGCTTGCCTCCACCTTCTGTAGAAGAAAGGACATCAAGTGTGGAGCTTCCTTCTGGAAGGCTTAAGTTTCCTCTGGCACCTGCTGGCAATATGGGGGAAAACCCAGAACAGGAGACCTGGGCTGTAGGTGAGGAGCCGTGCCTGGCTCGTGAGAAGATCTGTGTCATCTCTCACGGCTGGCTCCTACTATAGCTGTGCTGAAGGCAATAAGCTGGGGCAGGTGTGGGGAGGGGGCTAAACGGTGAGACGTTACAGCGGGGTTCCCAGTCTGATAGAGAGGATCTAGGCTCTCCCCTTCCAACCCTTGGTCCCATCCCCACTCGACAGGGAACCCGAACCTTGAACCTTGGTCTTGCTCTTGGATGAAGAGACACACTCTGGGCAGTGGCCCTTACAGGAGATCACTCTTGCATTAATAACGAATGGTGTCTTTTTTTAGAGGAGGGCCATGCAGGGAGGTAGTGTCCAGTCACGGTTTGCAGGGCAGCTCTCCAGGGTGCAAATCCATCCATTCTGTCATCACTCCTTCCTCCTCACAGACCGAACACCCACTTAGCTTTACCTGGTAAAGAAAAGCGGCTAGGGGCTGGAGAGATGGCTCAGCGGTTAGAAGTACTGACTGCTCTTCCAGAGGACTCAGGTTCAATTCCCAGCACCCACATGACAGCTAGCAACTGTCTCTAACTCCAAGATCTGACACCCTCACACAGACATACGTGCAGGCAAATACATGCAAATGAAATAAAAGTTGAAGAAGAAGGAGGAGGAGGAGGAGGAGGAGGAGGAGGAGGAGGAGGAGAAGGAGAAGGAAAAGAAAAGAAAGGAGAAGAGAAGAGAAGGAGGAGAAGGAGAAGGAGAAGGAGAAGGAGAAGGAGAAGAAGAAGAAGAAGAAGAAGAAGAAGAAGAAGAAGAAGAAGAAGAAGAAGAAGAAAAGAAAAGGGGCTAAAGCCAGTGTGAGGGCACCAGGGTGGAGCCCCTGGAGGGGCAGAAATGAACAGGAAAGGGAGTGAGGAGAGAAGGAGGGGATAGACAGCCAGGCCCCCACCAGGGAGCAGACCTCTCCGCAGCTGTTCTTGGAAGGCTGCCAGGTGAAGACCTGCCCGCTCCCACATTACTGCAATACAACAGCGCTTTCATGGTTGAAATGTCCTCTTGATCCCTCAGCCCTGGAGAACTCACCCCACCTCTACAGGGCCTGTGAGCTGCTAGTGCAGAACGAGGGGGGGGGAGGGAGGTAGAGATGGGATCTGCAATTGTACATTCATTCATCCCTGCCAGATTCATTCCCAGGGACTGGTTCCCCACCTGCCAGCCTCACCATCAGGACCACTGTAAAAGCCTCACCATCAGGACCACTGCAAAACCTCACCATCAGGACCACTGCAAAAGCCTCACCGTCAGGACCACTGTAAACAGAGGCTTTTTTCTGTCCTGCCCCATCCCACAGCTGCTTCCAAATAATCGCTCAGAGGCTTATATTAATTATAAATGCTTGGCTGGTGGCTCAGGCTTATTACTAGCTAGCTTTTACATTTAAATTAACCCATTTCTATTCATCTATGCATCGCCACGTGGCCCGTGGCTTACCAGTCCTTTGGCATCTTGCTCCTTGGGCGGCTGGCTGGCATCTGTCTGATTCCACCCTTCTCTTCCCTTCCTTAGTTTGATTATACTGCCTAACCTTATCTTGTCTCACCATGGGCCAAACAGCTTTATTATCAACCAGTGAGAGCAATACATATTCACAGCATACAGAAGGACCATCCCACAGCAGACCACAGTAGCATTCTGAGCCTCTCTGGCTGTCCATGGGTCAGGTTCACTTCTAGACTCCAGACTGTCCTAGGATAGCACCCCCACTTAGAGATTTTCAAGTACTTTTTTCTAGACACGGTGCTGAAGCGCATGCCTCAGGGTCTACTGCTCATCCACAGGGCAAGGTTTATTGAATACCTTCCAGGAGGCAGCAGAGCAAGGACCGGGAGTGTCCTTCTCTCTCCACTCTGGCCCGAGAAGCAAACGCAGAAGCGGGGTCCTCACTCAAAGGGATTTTTCTTCCTGGCCTCACAACAGCAGGAACCGATTATACCAAATGGTTCCACTAGATGGTACTAAAGGTAAATGGTTAGTAATGGAAAAGGCAATGGGACCTGGAGGTAGGTGGGGGTGGGATTTTTTTTTTTTAATTTATTTTTGATAAGAAGTTCTGTAGCAGCCGGGCGGTGGAGGCACACGCCTTTAATCCCAGCACTCAGGAGGCAGAGGCAGGCGGATCTTTGTGAGTTCGAGGCCAGCCTGGGCTACCAAGTGAGTTCCAGGAAAGGCGCAAAGCTACACAGAGAAACCCTGTCTCGAAAAAACCAAAAAAAAAAAAAAAAAAAAAAAAAAAAAAGAAGAAGAAGAAGAAGTTCTGTACATGAATGGTGAAGACTTCAGCGCTTCTGTTGACAAGTGCTGCACATTTTCACAACTTCCTCTTTTGTTGTTTTATTTTTCTAAAAGATTTATTTTTATTTTATGTGTATGGGTGTTCTGACTGCATGTATGTGCACTACGTCCATGCAATGCCAGAAGGGGGCATTTGATTCCCTAGAACTGGTGGTAGGTGGTTGTGAGTTGCCATGAGGATGCTGGGAACTGAACTCCCATCCTCTACAAGAACAGTAAATACTTTTAACTGCCAGGCCCGTTTTCACAACCTTCTTATTGGTGAAAAAATAAAAATGTAATAGCGACTGAATACAAAACGTGAGTCCTACAGATTTACGGTGAGAAAAATAAACAACCTCCCCCCCCACACACACACAGTGAGAGCGTTTGCACTCGCATGCACGAACACACACACACACACACACACACACACACACACACACACACCACTGCAGGTCCTCCAGGGATTAAGCTCCGTACCTTGTATGTACATGCTAAGTCATGTGTTGTCTGAGAAAACTTTCCTTGGGGGGAGATGCTACACACAGGTCTATTCAACCCAGATAGGGAGGCCATGACAGACCAAAGTACGGATACCATTAAAGTCCAACTTGGGGAGCCATGAATTTTATTGGGATTATTTACATGAATATGGGTAAGGGGTTACTTATAGGCGCAGAAACGACCCAAAGACAGCTGCATCACCAAAGCCCACCCCAGCACAGGGGACAGCACACAAAGCTGGGGACACTGCACAGCCTACAGGCAGCTCAACGTGTTGGAGAGTGTCCTTTCCAGATGCCTCAGCTGATCTAAGCCTCTTCAGGCAGCTCAGCTGGTTTCTGCTTTTTCCAGCAGCTGGTCTGGTCTTAGAGTCTACTATGCCACTTGGCTTTCCTAGTCTGAGAGGGACGCTCAGATTTTATTGCTTACTCTGGCAGGGAGGGGCCCAGTGAATCTGGTCAGTTTCAGGGACTTCCTGAAGCTATTTTGAGTTGTTTACCTTCCTGTTTAAAGCCCAGTGAATCTGGTCAGTTTCAGGGACTTCCTGAAGCTATTTTGAGTTGTTTACCTTCCTGTTTAAGGAAACTGTAACCCAAGAAGGAATTCTTTTTAGGGAAACCTGCTGGTCATTTTTGGATCATCAACTAGCCACAACCTAAAATCATCTGAGAAGAAAGAGGCTGGGACTTGTGCTGGACTGCCCCCAAAGTGATCATTGTAACCACCAACCAGTAAATTCAAAGGTTACATACCCTCACCCAATTAAAAGAGAACAGAGATAAAAATAAACCAATCCGAGTGCAAACCCCCCTAGCCCCCCCTGAAGGGCTTGTGGTTTTTGCCTTTAAAAAGCCAGCCACACAAAGAAAGAACAACTCCTCCCTGCCTCACTGTATTGGGTGTAGGAATGAGTCCCCTGTCTAGACTTGTATCTGCAGAATAAACCTTGCTGTTGCATTCTGGACATCCGAGGTCTTCGGTGGTCTCTTTGGGGGTCACAATCTGGGCATAACAGATTGATCCTGTCCAGTGTGTTCCTTGCACTCGCTGCTCTTGATCAATTCTTGCTGAGTTTTGTGCATTTCTCAAAATTGCCAGCCTTCCTGAAAACAATGGTTCTCAACTTGTGGGTTGTGACCCCCAAGGGTTTGAACAACCCTTTCACAGGGGCTGCATATCAGATATTTACATTATAATTCATAACAGTAGCAAAATTACACTTACGAGGTGGCAATGAAATCATTTTATGGTTGCAGGTCACCACGGCATGAGGAACTGTATTAAAGGGTCGTCGTCGTCGTCGTCGTCGTGTTAGGAAGGTTGAGAACCACTGCATTAAAGGGTTAGGTGGGCTACCCACCGCTCTGATGGCTTCTGTCCGAGCATCAGACATACCCATTGCTCCCTCAGGAGACTGCCTCAGCAAGTGACTCTGCCTAACTGCCTTCTGGTGGCTTTTTCCCAGCATCCTGCAGGGGTAATTCCAGGGGTTTGCACAAAAACCTCACATTTTTCTTGAGTTTTTGTACTCTACCCGTGAGTTTTTTGTTTGTTTGTTTGTTTTGGTTTTTTGTTTTTCCAGACAGGGTTTCTCTGTGTAACAGCCCTGGCTGTCCTAGAACTCACTTTGTAGACCAGGCTGGCCTTGAACTCACAGAGATCTGCCTACCTCTGCCTCCCAAGTGCTGGGATTAAAGGCATGTGCCATCATCACCTGGCCTATACTCGGTTTTTAAATTTTTAATTCCACACTCATCTTCTGAGAATTTCTTGGTGTTTTTGTTTGTTGGGAACATTGTCTAGTTTTCTAGTTGTGGCACAAACTTAAAGCAGATGGCCACTTGGGAAGAAAGCCAGATTCAAAAGTGGATCCATCCAAAACTAAGATTAGGCCCTTGGTTCAGACATCTTAACAGAGAGAGAGCTGCATTCTTCAAAATAGCTTTAAAAGTCTGAGTAACAATTCAGATCTTTTTTTTTTTTTTTCCTCTGTGTAACATCCCTGGCTGTCCTGGAACTCATTCTGTAGAACAGGCTGGCCTTGAACTCACAGATCATTTTTAAAAATCAGATCTATTTAGCCAGGCATGATGCCACATGCCTTTAATCCCAACCCTTGGGAGGCAGAGGCAGGTGGATCTCTGTGAGTTCATTTCCACAGAGAATTCCAGGCCAGCCAGAGTGACACAGAGAGACCCTGTCTCAAAAAAAATCATATTTAATTAAGATATGAACACAATACTTATTTGCTTGTTTGTGGTTAAAAGTGAGAGCCTGAGCCATCTCTTCTGTTCTTGTTTGCGGCTTTTGAGAGAGGGTCTCATGTAGCCCAGGTAACCTCACACTCAGTAAATAACCAAAGGTCACCTTGAACTTCTTTTTTTTTTTTTTGGTTTTTTTTTTTTTGGTTTTTCGAGACAGGGTTTCTCTGTGTAGCTTTGCGCCTTTCCTGGAGCTCACTTGGTAGCCCAGGCTGGCCTCGAACTCACAGAGATCCACCTGGCTCTGCCTCCCGAGTGCTGGGATTAAAGGCGTGCGCCACCAACGCCCGGCCTCACCTTGAACTTCTAAGCCTCCAGTCTCTACCTCTCAGATCCTGGGATTATAAGCATGTGTCACCCACCCTGTTCCCTTTTGTCTGGTACTAGGGATTAAACCCAGGGCATCATACATACTAGGTAAGCACTCTACCCACCAAAGTCCACCTTCAGCTTCTTATTTATTTATTTATTTATTTATGCTGCAAGCTGCGGGAAAATGTAATGGCATTCAGCTACTATCACAACAGCTACTACTTAGAAAAGTCAAGGACTTTTCCAAAGATCAAGCCATGGCTTAAGAAGTCTTGGTGGTATTTTAACTTTTGTATATATATTAGTTGATTCCTGCAATGATTTTCTTGTATGCTATGTACACTTCTAAGAACTCCATAGTGTATTTTATCTGAAATACCTGAAATACCTATCAAGCATCCAAGGCCAAATGATCTCCTGAATTAAGGTAAATTAAGCTCAGACCCTCCTTTCTTATACAGCCTTAGTGGTATTTATACTAACATAGACTCCTAGCATTTACCTAACTACCCCTAGGAACGTAGTTTGAGCACATAAATTCCCTCTTTCTGATATATTAACTGGTTTTCGCTCTCAGTTGACCTCCTCCTTTACCCCCCCCCCTTTTTAAGATTTATTTATTTATTATGTATACAGAAGAGGGCCACAGATCTCATTACAGACGGTTGTGAGCCGCCATGTGGTTGCTGGGAATTGAACTCAGGACCTCTGGAAGAGCAGTCGGTGCTCTTAACCTCTGAGCCATCTCTCCAGCCCTACCCCTCCCCTTTTGGGTTATAAAAGAAAGCCCAACATCAGTGCCTGAGGGAAACTCTTGTCTGCCTTTATGACCCTGTAAGACTTCACACCTGGTGACCTTGCTCTAGCTAGAGCACTGCCATTGCATGGGTGTATAACTGTAAACCTCAGAGACTGAGGAGGATTTTGACTGGAGAACTAGAAGAATGAGATGGAAGATGAGGAAGAGCCAGATGGGGTAGAACGAGATGAGAAAGACCAAGATGGGGCAGAACTAAGATGAGAGAATTAAGATAGAACATAGAGGGGACAGCAGGTAAGTGCAGAGAGAAGTCCGGCAAGAAAGGAGCTAGGCACAGGAACCGAACTGAAGTTATGTAGATAGGCTCTAATCCCAGAGGAATAAAGTAGATGGACAAAAGAGCTTAGTGTACTTAGATTCTTTTCTCAAAAATAATTCTCGCCTAGCTTCTCTTCTGGGCCCCTGGAACCAGCCTTAATAATAGTCAAGATGTTTATTTAGTCAGAGTTGCTCAGGCCAGTGTGAGTGAGCCACTGTACCCAGCACAATATTATTATTATTATTATTATTATTATTATTATTATTATTATTATCACCATTACTGGGATCTTGCACACCTAGGGCCTCACACATTGTCTTAGTCACTGTTCTGTTGCTGTGAAGAGATACCATGACCAAGGCAACTCTTTTATAAGACAGCATTTAATTGGGAGCTGTCTTACAGTTTCAGAAATTAGTCCATTACCATGGCATGGTGTCATTCAGGCAGACGTGGTGCTGGAGAAGTCGCTGAGAGTTCTACATCCTTACCTGAAAGCTGAAAGAGAGCCTGGGCCTGGCATGAAAGCCAGACCTCACAGCCCACCCCCAGTGACACACTTCCTCCCACAAGGCCACACCACTTAATCCTTCTAATCCTTTCTAATACTGCCATTCCCCGGTGACTAAACATTCAAATATATGAGCCTATGGGGACCATTTTTATTCAAACCAACACACATATCCTAGACAACTGTCATTTTATGAGGAAGAAGGGAGGGAAAGAAAGAAGGAAGGGAGGAGAATGAGACCCACAGAGAAAGGAATCAGATTTTGGCTCAAATAGTAGGTCTGGGCTTAGGGTTTGTTTTGTTTTGCTATCTAAAGATTTATCTTTCTGTAATGTGTGTGAGTGTTTTGCCTACATGTATGTCTGTGCATCGTGTGTGTGCAGTGACCATGGAAGGCGGAGAGGGCGTCAGATCCCCTGGACCTGGAGTTACAGACGGTTGTGAGTGGAGCAGCCAGTGCTCTTCACCATGGAGCCATCTCTCCAGCCCTCTCCCTATTGAAAAAAAAAGTATATAGAGTGTGTGAATGTGGGGTGTGTGTGTGTGTGTGTGTGTGTGTGTGTGTGTACACCAGCTTGTGTGAAGGTCAGAGGGCAACTTGCAGGAATCAATTCTCTTCCTCCATCATGTGGGTGCTGGTGAACCCAGGTCACCAAATTTAGAAACAAGCACCTCTACCCACTGAATCATCTTGCAGGCCCAGTTGCCTATTTTGTATTACGTTTTCTTTCTTCTTGCTGACCATTATGTAGTGTGTGTGTGTGTGTGTGTGTGTGTGTGTGTGTGTGCTTTGTGTATTGTGTATGTGTGTGCTTTAATTTTGTTTTGAGATAGGTCTCATCATGCTGCCTAATCTGTCTCAAGCTCCTTGAAGCTTTTTTAAAAACTAAATTTACATAATTAGATTAGCACAGAGAGGCAGTCTGTTGTAGGCAGAGTTTTCCTGTCCCACAGCCGCTCTCAAATAACCAGCAGCCACTTCCCAAATAACTGACTTGGAGACTTAATATAAATTATAAATGCTCAGCTGATAGCTCAGGCTTGTTACTACCTAACTCTTAGATTAACTCACTTGTTTCGCTTTGTTTTGTTTTTCGAGACAGTTTCTCTGTGTAGTTTTGGTGCCTGTTCTGGAACTCATGCTGTAGACCAGGCTGGCCTTGAACTCACAGGGATCTGCTTGGCTCTGCCTCCCGTGATGGGAATAAAGGTGTGTGCCACCGACGCCCAGCTTAACTCATATTTTTTTTAATCTATGCTTTGCCACGTGTCTCATGACTTGTTACCTCATCTTTCTACAACTTCTGCTTCCTTGGCAGCTGGCTGGCGTTTCCTTTGACTCTACCCTTCCTCATCCTATCATTCTCAGTTTGATTTTCCCACCTAACTATCCTGTTCAGCCTATTGGCCAGTCAGCTTAGTTATTAAACCAATCATAGTGACATATATTCCCACAGTCTGTCATGGAGCCACGAAACTCCCAGCAAATGCTCCACATTGACTGAATGGCCCTTCCCATTACCCTTCCTCTGAGGTGTGTCTCTGTGCAGGTCTCCCTGGGGCTCACAGTATTTTGGCTTCTGGTGAGTCCTGTGAGGCCCTGTAGGCTGCATGCAAAGGAACTGGTCAAACCTGCCAGGCACCTTTCTAGCTGCAGTTCTCAAGGGGCTTAAACATTTTCCCATCATTCCCATTCACAGTGAGGAAACTGCAGTTTGAGGCAGGTCTTTGCCCATGCTCACACAGCTATCAGAGCTGAGATGTAAGCCTGTGAGTGCAGGCTTTCAACCAACTATGGCTTATTTATTTATTTATTTACTTGCTTACTTACTTATTTGCTTATTTCTTTTTCTTTCTTTCTTTTTTTTTTTTTTAAGATGTATTTATTTATTATGTATACAGTGTTCTGCTTGCATGTGTCCCTGCAGGCCAGAAGAGGGCGCCAGATCTCATTATAGATGATTGTGAGCCACCATGTGGTTGCTGGGAACTGAACTCAGGACCTCTGGAAGAGCAGCCAGTGCTCTTAACCGTTGAGCCATCTCTCCAGCCCCATTTCTCTTTCTTTTCAAGAATCTTTCCATCGCCCTTCATTTCCAACCTGGACCAGTTTACTTCCATCAAGCAGCTGATACCAGACTTAGTGATGCTGCTTGATTAGCGTAAGGCACTTTAGTCCAAAACTCCTGGACTCCAGTCACCCTCCTGCCTCAGTCACTAGGCCCAGCCCCAACAAACCTTCTATGTAAAAACTGTTATTTCCAATTTACTGACAAGAAAACTGAGGCCCAGAAAGGTGACGTGACCTGTTTAAACCGAATGGTTCTCAGAGCCAATGTGGATCTGTTCCTCTTTTATTGGTGGGCTATCTCTTCCTAAAGGGAGGGATTGTTCTGTTTGTGTTTTTTTTTTAATAACTTTTATTATTTAATTAAAAATTCGTTGCCAGGTGGTGGTGGCACATGCCTTTGGGAGGCAGAGGTAGTTGGATCTCTGTGAGTTCGAGGCCAGTCTGGTCTACAGAGAGAGTTCCAGGACAGCCAGAGCTACATAGAGAAACCCTGTCTCGAAAATTAAAAAAAAAAAAAAAAAAAGTGTTTGTTTTGCCTTCATGTATGTATGTATATCATATGCATGCCTGGTGCTCACAGAGGCCAGAAGAGGGCGCCAGATCTCCTGGAATTGGGCTTACAGATGATTGTGAGCTGCTGTGTGGGTGTTGGGAGTCGAACCTGGGTCCACTGGAAGAGAAGTCATGCTTTTCACCACGGAGCTGTCTCTATAGCCCAGTGGTTCTCCGCCTTCCTAATGCTTCGACCCTTTAATACAGTTCCTCACGTTGTGGTGACCCCCCCAACCATAAAAATTATCTCCATTGCTACTTCATAACTGTGATTTTGCTATTGTTATGAATCACAATATAAACATCTGTGTTTCCTGATGGTCTTAGGCGACCCGTGAAAGGGTTGCTCAACCGCAAAGGGGTCACGACCCACGGGTTGAGAACCACTGCTCTAACCACTTGAGGTTTTTTTTGTTTTGGTTTGTTTTTTGAGGCAGGCTCTCACTATGTAGCCCTGGCTGTCCTAGAACTCACTATGTAAACTGGATCTCACAAGGAGCTCAGCCTGTTTTTTTTTTTTTTTTTTTTTATGGCCTGAGTGTTAGGATTAAAAGCGTGGGCCACCATGCCCCACAAGAAAGGGATTTTAAAATGTACCGTTGAGGGGCCAGTGAGACACCTCAAGAGGTGAAGGTGGTTACTGCCAAGACTGACGACCGGAGTTTGATCCCCAGGTCCCACATGAGAGCAGGAAAAAAACAGTTTTGTCTAGTTTCATCTGATCTCGACACGTAGCTACGGCATCATGCACCCACATCCCCCACGCTATAAATAAATGTATAGCTGAGTTGGTAAAGTCCTTGCTGCGCTACCAGGAGGACCCGAGTTCCACCCCAGAACCCATGGAGCAAAGCAGGGCATGGTGACGTGTGCTTGCAATCCCACAGTTGGGGAGGCAGAGACGGGCAGCCCCCCCCCCCAGGACTTGCTAAGCCAGCCAGTCTCCCTGTATGGCAGCTTCCAGCTCAGGAAGCGGGGACCACAACAACAAAACCCGTGGTGGACTGTGACTTAGGAAAGACACCTGAGGATGGCCTCTGGCTTCCACATGCATGCACACACACACAAGCACACACAAGCACAATGGCTCAACAGATACACACATAGAATGCACTGTTTGGAGGAATGCTTCACAGTCCTTTGAGAGGGCTGCCTCTTGTCATCACTACATGCTGAGTGGAATGTTCACATTGCCCTACAACTTTAGAAACAGGAGTTAATTCTCGTCTCCATTTCCTGGATGATAAAGTGAAGGGCAGTAGAGGAGACAGAAGAAGGTACACCCTGCCTAGAACTCCCTTGGCCTCTAGCTGACAGGCACAGCCTGCCACCTTGAATCCCGTCTTTTCTAAATTTTATGTTTTATTTTTATTTTTAAATCTTATTTATGTGTATATGTGTTTAGCCCACATATACGTCAGTGTACCACATGCATAGTTAACAGAAGGGTCTGAGTCGCCATGTGGGTGCTGGGAATTGACCCTGGGTCCTTTGGAAGAGCAGTCAGTGCTCTTAACTGCCAAGCCATCTCTCCATCCCTATTTTTATTTTTTTTTTATCGTGTGTGTGCGTGTGTGTGCGTGTGTGTGTGTGTGTGGTGTGTGTGTGTGTGTGTGTGTGTGACATGTGTGCAGGTGCCCATGGAGGCCATTGGCTTCAGGCTTCGGATCCCATAGAGTTGGAGTTGTAGGTGGTTGTGAGCAACCTGACATGGGTGCTGGGACTGAACTCGGGTCCTCTGCCAAAGCACAGCACGCTCTAACCTCTGAGCCATTTCTCCTGACCCATTAATTTTTTTTTTAATTACATTTATTGTATGTGTGTGCGTGTGTGTGCATTCACTACGGCACGCAAGGGGAGCTCAAAGGACTACTTGCAGGTGTCCGTTCGCTCCTTCCATCACGTAGGTAGGTCCCAGACAGAGAAGTGAAGTTTTAAGGCTTGGCCGCAAGCGCCTTTACCCGCTGGCCCACGCCCCTGAAGCTCTCATATCTGTGCCCTGAAGGATTCGCAGACCGGCTGGAAAAGCCAGAACCGGAAGCAGTCGCGACGCCGGTAGTCGCGTCCTCGGTTGCTAGGACACCTCCCCGGAAGTGGAGCGCTCTAGGCCGACTGGTTGTAGTAGAGGGACCAGGCCGGGTCCTGTGCGCCGTGGGCGTGGCCGCGCGTGGAGATTGCGCACGCGCGGAAGGGCGCGACGGTGGAGCATCAGGGCGGTTTAGCTCCTGCTGCCCAGTCCCGGCCTGCACCTCTCAGCATCCCTCTTCGGAACTCCGGGACTTGCTTTATGCCGTCCGATTGCTGTAATTGCATCGTTATCCTTATCGGCTAGTCCAGGCTCGCGGGCTCCTAGGCTTTCAGTGCATTTGCAGTCTGTATTGTTTGCGGTGGCATCTGTTGTGGGGTGGGGGGTGGTTGGGGCGCCGCCGGGAGCTCAGGTTAGCTCCACTCGCTCCTTGTGCTAGACTACATCGGGCAAAAGTGTTGCTGTCTTTGTTGGGGGGGGGGGTTCGGGAGTGGTGGTCCTCTGTGGAGTAGCGGAGGCTTTGCAGGGACTGCGTCCTCAACTGGAAGCATAGCGCTGCAAACCGAGTTGGAATTGGTAATGCAGGCAAATGTTTGTTCAGGAAACATTTAATGAACATGTTACAATGCTGGCATGTATGTGACAGCACAAATAGAGAGGCCCTGATTTGCTCTTAAGGAATTGGAGACACTGGTAGACAGCCACTTTGGGGCGTGGCACCGGCCACCGATGGTGGTGTGGAGAGGAATGCTGGTCACGGGTGTGCAGTATTATATACTTTTTTTTTTTTTAACTCCTTACTAGCTAGCCTTCCTGGAGCTGTGGGTTGCAGTCTGGTTATCCTTTGCTTTATATCAGGTATCCACTTATGAGTGAGTACATACCATGTTTGTCCTTCTGGGTTTGGGTTACCTCACTCAGGATGATATTTTCTAGTTCCATCCATTTGCCTGCAAACTTCATGCTGTCATTGTTTTTCTCTGCTGAGTAGTACTCCATTGTGTATATGTACCACATTTTCTTTATCCATTCTTCAGTTGACGGGCATCTAGGTTGTTTCCAGGTTCTGGCTATTACAAATAATGCTGCTATGAACATAGTTGAGCATTTGTCCTTGTGGTATGATTGAGCATTCCTTGGGTATATGCCCAAGAGTGGTATAGCTGGGTCTTTATTTAAATTGATGATTGATTGATTGAGACAGGGTTTCCTGGCTGCCCTGGAACTCATTTTGTAAACCGTGCTGGCTTTGAACTCACAAAGATCCTCCTGCCTCTACTTACCAAGTGCTGGAATTAAAGGCATGTGCCACCATGCCTGGCTTCATTATTTAATTTTCAATTATGTGTATATTTGTATGTGTCTTGTGAGGGTGTGTACACGCCAGTGCAGGTACCAGTGGAGGCCAGAAGAGGGCGTATGGGAGCCCCTGGAGCTGGAGTTAGAAGAGGTGGTGAGCGGCCTGACATGGATGCTGGGACCAAACTTGGGTCCTCCACAAGAGCATGCCCACTTTTACAGCAGAGCCCTCTCCGGCCCCTTAGTTCTGTTTTCTCAGAGAGAGCTTTTTTTCTGCCTTTCACTGAAACTTTGTTGCAAAAGAATCTAGAAACTGGGAATCCTGGTGTTGTTGGGACTTCACCAATACTGACTTGTAAAAAAAAAAAAAAGTCCAAGTGTGGGAAGCAGAGAGGGTCCTTGTTTTCCGAGGCAGGACACAAAAGGGTGATGAGACTGGTAAGTTGTCTTCTGCTTGCTGTTCCCAGGAAGGCTGTCTTGACTCCTGCGTCTGGGGCTGTAATCACAGCAGGCGGTGAAGCTCTTGGGCCTGTGTCTGTCCTCCTGGGGCTGTAGGCGCTCTCCAGCAGGCAAGTGTTCTGAGTGTCCATCTTCCCGCAATAGCATTCTGCATGTTCCTGGAAAGCCAATTCTCCATGGGCTATGGTTGCTGGTCTCACAACCCTGTAGGAGGAAGACCCGCCCCCACTAGGGCTGGACTTCCTCTCATTCATTCATTGGCCTGAGCAGCACTTTTTTGGTCCTATACAGAGGGAATTTAATTTTGAGTTTCATGAGAAGGCCTCATGTAGCGCAGGCTAGCCTGAGTTATATAGCCCTATGCCTTAAGGATGTCCTTAAAACTTCTGATCCTCCTGCCTCTACTTCCCGAGGGCTGGGATTGCAAACCTGTGCCACCATGCCTGACGCTACTTGTTTCTTTTATTATCGATCATTTATTTGTTTTTATGATGAGGTGTATGATGCTCGTGTGTGGGCGTGCTTGTGCTACCCTATGCGTGTGGATGTCCGAGAATAACTTTGTGGCGTCGGTTCTCAGCTTTATGTGCCTTCTAGGAACCAAACTCGGGTCACTAGGCTTGTGTGACACCCACTTTCACCTGCTGAGCCATTTGCCAGCCCACGTTGTTGTTGTTGTTGTTGTTGTTGTTGTTTTTTGAGACGGTCTCTCTGTGTAGTCCTGGAACTCACTACATAGACCAGGCTGGCCTTGAACTCATGGAGATCTGCCTGCCTCAGCCACCTCAGTGCTGGGGTTAAAGGCGTGCGCCACACCACCTGGCACAGTTCATTAGGTACTTACTAAGTACCTACTGTTGCTAGACACAGTTCATCAGGTAGCACTTAGTACCTACTGCTGCTAGACACAGTTCTGGGGCTGGGGATTCAGCAGGAGGTGTGGCCTGGCTGACACATCTGTGTAGAGACATACATTAAGCAGAGTAGTGGATTTCAAATTTGAGTATGTGTGAGCATCATCTGAGCGCTCCCTGGGTCCTCCTCCAGGGAATCTGAGTCAGTACATCACCAGTGGGTGAAGGCAAGGACCGATCTTACACCCCCTCCCCTTCCTCCTTGGCCTCCTGCTTTCCTTCCCTTGTGCTGGGGATGAACCCCGGGGCCTCCTGCATGCCAGGCAAGTGCTCTACCACTCAGCCCCAAAGGCTGTTTTTGTGACCCGCTTCATGGGATGCTGTGCTGTTTGCACATGGCCCGTAGGCCACACCCTGAGTAAGAGCCAGACTAAGCCGGTGAGCAGCATGCACGCCAGGGAGAAAATATAGTAACTCCCGGTATCAGTGGTTTCACCTTCTAAGATTTCAGTGTAGAAGGTCCCAAAAATAAATAAATAATTTTTTACTTAAATATAAATAAATAAATAAATAAATAACGGGTGTTTTTGCCTATGTGTCTTATGTACCATGTGCATGCAGTGCCTGTTGAGGCCAGACGAGGGCGTCAGATTCTCTGATACAGAGTAAGTTTTGAGTGGCAGTGTGGGTGCTGGGAACCCAACCCGGGTCCTCCACAAGAGCTACCCGTGAGTCATCTTAACCACTGAGCCATCTCTCCGACCCCAAGAAATACATGGTGTTTTGAGTTGTGAATGGTCCGTCATTCTGATTACTGTTACGAAGTATTGTGCTGTAGTGCCTTGTCCTGCCTGTTACAGTAAGTGTAGCCACTGTATATATGGCCTCATCTCAGTGGTCAACCTCTGTAGCCACCTCCGCGATCAGATTGACCCTTGATCTATCACAGCATGTCTACTCGTGGTCACAGTCCTCCCAGTGTAGGAGGGATGATCCTGGCTTTCCGGAAAATGTTCCCTTTAAGTGAAGAAGTACAAGCTTGTCACAGATGCGTGGATGTAAGAAACACAGTTTATGCAGGGCTTTGTACTTACCATAGTTTCAGGCATCAACCAGGGTCTTGGAATGCATCCTCTGTGGACAGTGGAGAACTGTAAGTGACTGTGACATTGTCAGGAAGACTGAAGCTGGGCAGTCAGGAAAAGCTCCTCTTAGGAGAGGACATTTGAGAAGCGGCCAGGTCTGCAAGAAGAACACAGGCTCCAGACGTTCAGTTTGGTGCACGTGGGATGAAAGAACGCAGGAGCTGGAGAGGGAGGAGTAGGGGGTGATGGGAGATGGGTCTGGGAGGTGGTGGGACAGGTAGGGCTGGGCTGGCCTTGTAGGTCATGAGCAGACCGCTAGTTTCATTCTGAATACCGTGGCCCAGAAGCTGGAGGCATAGAAGCTGGCAACTTCGCTTGATGTCTGTGTCTAAGAACCAGAGTTCTGGGTCGATGAGGGCAGCCGCAAGCAGGGCCATCAGGTGCTATTTTTATTAATTTTTATAATTTGTGTGTATGTGCCTCTATGAGTATATGGGCGTATGTGTGTGCAGTGACCACGGAGGTTCTTTCTTTCTTTCTTTCTTTTTTTTTTTTTTTTTTGTTTTTTTTGAGACAGGGTTTCTCTGTGTAGTTTCGGTGCCTGTCCTGGATCTTGCTCTGTAGACCAGGCTGGCCTCGAACTCACAGAGATCCGCCTGGCTCTGCCTCCCGAGTGCTGGGATTAAAGGCGTGCGCTACTGCCGCCCCGCTTTGATTTACTTTTTGAGTAGTGTCTCGCTGTATAGCCCAGCTGTCCTGGAATTCACTCTGTGGACCAGGCCAGCCTCAAGCTCGCAGTGATCCACCTGCCTTTGCTTCCCAAGTCCAGGGGTTGAAGATACCAGGTGGCTGTATTTTCTTTGGAGATGGGATCTCAACCCTGGCTGGCCTGGATCTGACCTATAGACCAGACTAGCCTTGAACTTGCATGGGATCTTCTGCCCCTGCCCTCTACGTGTTAGGGTGACTCACCATGGGTGGCTGCTCCAAGACCTTTGTCATGAAAGAGCCTGTTCTCTGCACGGCTGTTAACCAAGATGCCACCCCTGGGTGTTATTTGGCAGGTTAAGTTTTGCTCTGTAACCGTAACTCGGTTCTGTGTTCCCCGTATGCTTCTGTCAGTGACGCCGAGAGATTCTGCGCACTCCAGGGACTGCAGAAGGACCTATGGTAAGTACTAACACTGCCATGGCTGGGGACAGCGAGTGTAAGACGCCTGGGAAGAGCACTGGGTGGTGGCTTTGAAGCTCTGACCTCCCAAGGCTCAGGCTTGCTCAGCAGGATGAGGGTGGGGCTGTACCTCACACCTGCAAGAACCTGGTGTTCTGTGAGTGGCCATGCACATGAAATAAAAATAAAATCTCAAAACAACGTTGGTTTTCTTTTTTGTTTTTGTTTTTTCTGAGACAAGGTTTCTCTGTGTAACTCTGGCTGTCCTGGAACGCACTCTGTAGACCAGGCTGGCCTTAAGCTCACAGAGATCTGCCTGCCTCTGCCTCCTGAGTGCTAGGATTAAAGGCCTACATCACCACTACCTGGCAACAGTGTTTTTTTTGTTTTTAATTTTTATTTATGTATGAGTGCTCTGTCTGCATGTATGTCTGCAGGCCAGAAGAGGGCACCAGATCTCATTATAGATGGTTGTGAGCCACCATGTGGTTGCTGGGAATTGAACTCAGGCCCTCTGGAAGAGCAGCCAGTGCTCTAACCACTGAGCCATCTCTCCAGCCCCTTGTTTTGTTTTTTTAAAAGAGCACGGTTAGAATGAATGAAGTAAAGGAGAGGCAAGGAGATGGGCAGTGTGGGACAGGGAATAAAGATGCCCAGAGCAGGGTGGATATGCAAACCCTTGCTACTTCATCAAAGGTCAGCTCAGGGGTCCACTTCCCAGAACAGCCTTCCTCAGCTGCTCCGAACAGAGCTTCTTCCGCCCTTGTAGCCCTCCATGCCTCTACTGTGGGTCCTGACACAGGCGCTTGTGAGTGACTGTTAAATTAGCCCTGGTTGCCATGGGGCCTGAGGGATTTATGAAGGGATGGAAGCCTGTCTGTTTGTGGGATGTTGATTGGTGTCTCCAACCCCTCATACTAGCTGCCTGGAGCATCTCCTCCTTTCCCATTTATGGTGTCCATGATGTCTCTAGACATCACCAGAAGTTCCTGGGGCTGCATTAGCCCTGTCTAGGAAACACCCTTGTGAGCTTGAGCAGGAGGTGGTTGTATGTTTACTTTGCGTGGTGATGAGGGGGTCCCTTCGGTCTGGGGGCGGGGGAAGTTGGTCGCTAGTGAAGTTTCCATGTGTAACAACACCTTGGTTTCTTCCAGGATCATGGCGGGAAGGGTGAAGTGGGTCACTGACATTGAGAAGTCAGTGCTGATCAACAACTTTGAGAAGAGAGGGTGGATCCAAGTGACAGAGAATGAAGATTGGAATTTCTACTGGTGAGAGTAAAAAGCTGTGTTTTGTGTTTTTCTTTCCTCTTTCTTTCTTTCTTTCTTTCTTTCTTTCTTTCTTTCTTTCTTTAATTTAATAAGTTTGAGTTTTCTAAATGTATAGCCAGTTGAGGTGTCTCCACCTTTTATGTTTGTTTGTTTGTTTTTGTTTTTGTTTTTCAAGACAGGGTTTCTCTGTGTAGCTTTGGTAGCCTGTCCTGGAATTCACTCTGTAGACCAGGCTGGCCTCGAACTCACAGAGATCCTCCTGGCTCTGTGTCTTGAGTGTTGGGATTAAAGGCGTGCGCCACCGCCACCCGGCCACCTTTTGTGTTTCCGTGTGAATAACCTGAGCTCAGTGTTTGGAACCAGTTAACTAAGGAGCTTCTGAAGCGCTGGCCAGGCCAGGGACCGGTGTCATGTCAGTCTCTCAGGGACCAAACTGATGTGAGGAGCTTGTGGCTGGGAGCGTCCTCCAGGGTTTGTCATTGGCAGCTTTGTCCAGCAGGACCAGGTTTGGGGGCTTGGCCTGCACTCGGGACCACTTCACTGAGACCTTTTCCTCAGATGTTGTATCTGCTAGGTCTCTGTTCTCTCTTGGCCAGTGATCTGCCATCTTTGTCCTTGTCCTCTTTGGGTGGCATGGTGAAGCCCAGAGCCAGTCTCGAGTGCCGCCCGCACCGCGGGGGGGCCCCCCCCCCCCCCCCCCCATGGCTGTGGTTCAGATGTCAGCCCTCAGCCACTGCTCCAGTACCATGCCTACCTGCCTATTGCAGAACTTTTCCACCGTGATGACCATGGACTCTAACCCTCTGGGATTAATTAATTAGCAAATTAAATGCTCTGTTTTATAAGTGGCCTTGGTCAGAATGTTTTGTTACACAAACAAAAAAAGTGACTAAGACGCTCAGCATACCCTTCACCCACTGAGTTCTAGGAGAGAGGGCTGAAGCTGAACAGTGACTTGAAGCTGGCTTGGTAGGTGCCCAGTGAGGTCATTCATTAGACCTTCAGTGCCAGTGGAGGGCACTGAATGCCTTCCTTGTTCAGGTAAGGAGTGTTTGGAGCTCTTTTTATTTTACCTTTAGGGGACAGGGGTTAAAGAATCCTATTATTTTGCCCAGACTAGCCTTTAACTTCTGGGCTCATCCAGTTCCACCTCAGCCTCCAGATAGCTGCTTCTACAGGTCTGTACTATCACAAAAGGCTTTAGAGCTTTTTTGGCTTTTTCAAGACAGGGTTTCTCTGAGTAGCCCTGGTTGTCCTGGAACTCGCTTTGTAGACCAGGCTGACCTCAAACTCACAGAGATCTGCCTGCCTCCTGAGTGTTGGCTGCTGAGATTAAAAGTGTATACCATCGTGCCTGGCATGCGTGTATGCATGCATGTGTGTGTGTATATATTTATGTGCATCTGTGTTCTGACTTCCATATGTCTGTGCGAGTTCACATCAAGGCCAGAGGTCAATACCTGGAGTCTTTGTCTATTGATCTCCACTTAGTGTTTGAGGCAGAGTCTCTCTCTGAAACCGGAGCTCGCTGATTGAGCCAGACTGTCTGGTCAGCACACCCCAGGAATTCACCTGTCTCTGCCTCCTCAGTGCTAGGATCACAGATGTGCACTACCACACCTGGCTTTTTATATGGATGCTGAGGATCCAAACTCAGGCCCTCTCAGGCCCTCATAATTTTCACGAGTGCCCACACATAGATATGCACAAATATACAAATATACTTAAAATTTTGTAAATAAAAAAAAAAAAAAGGATCCCTTAACTGCTAGAGAATGTTAAATGGAAATATTTTGGGCAAAGTGAAACCCTGCCTGGGAATTTCTTCCAAGGAAGCCCACCCTATGAGGAGTGAGTTGGGGGTCAGGTTCCATGTTGTCAGCCATGGAAGCTGAGCCCTGGGCTTCTATGGCTCTGTGTGGCTGAGCTCTCCCAGAATGAGACAAAAGTCTGTTTTAGTCCTCACAGAGTGGCGGCCGTGGGCAGCTCTTCAGGCTTGCTCTGTGGGGTGGGGCTGTGTTAGGAAGACAGTCCGCGGAGGGAGGCCTGAGGCACGCTGCCTTGTTTTGCTGTTCAGTGGTTCCCTCATAGGTGCCAGCCAACCTTCCTTCCTTCATACATCGCCCCTGTCCCTCTGTGAGGTTGCTGGGGACAGTGACTTTGGTAGAGGATTAGAAGGCACCCATTTCTAGGCTGGGGAGGAATACCCAGTATGAAAAATTACAGAATAAGAACAAGTCCGTCGACTGTCCTCTTGAGCTCTCCCTGTGGGAGGCCCAAGAATAAGATACGCTGACTTGGGGTCTGGAGTCGCCGTGCCGATTTTAGTGTTCGAATGTGTTTTCTGTGTTCGGATACAAATTCGGTTCCTGACATTAGCTTCTGAAAGGGTCTGTCCCACCTCGTCTGTCAGCTGTGTTAGAACAATCAGCCTGACGGGGCTGGAGAGGCGGCTTGGAGATTAAGAGCTCTTCCAGAGGACCTGGGTTTGATTCCCAGCACCCATGTGGCAGCTCACAACCACCTGAAACTCCAGTCCTATGGGATCTAGTGCCTCTTCTGACATCCAAGCATACAGCATGTGCATGCATGAGCCTGGCACCAGCCAGTGAACAGTGAATGGACTTTACTTGGGACCTGATGCAAATGTCAAAGCCACCTCTGTCCTTCAGCCTGGCCACGGCCCATCCCTGGATGTGCATTCCGTGCTCTAGCCACGGGGTAGGCTGGTGACTAGTAAGGGCTCCCTGGAGACAGGCAGGGCTGTGAACAGGCACACACTCAGACCCGGCTCTGAGCCCCTGTTCCCTCTGTGCCTCTCTTTGTTTCAGGATGAGCGTGCAGACCATTCGCAATGTGTTCAGTGTGGAAACTGGGTACCGGCTCTCAGATGACCAGATCGTCAACCACTTCCCCAACCACTATGAACTGACCCGCAAGGACCTGATGGTGAAGAACATTAAGAGATACAGGAAGGAACTGGAGAAGGAAGGAAGTCCTCTGGCCGAGAAAGACGAGAATGGGAAATACCTCTATCTGGGTTGGTGGCTTCCCGCTTGTCCTGGGCCCTAAGTCAGTAGCTGAGTGTCCTAGTGAGCGTTTCTATTTTTGTGATAGAAGTTGCAATCAGGGATAGAGAGATGGCTCAGTGGCTAAGAGCATGTACTGCTCTTCCAGAGGACCTGAGTTCGATTTCCAGCACCCATGTCAGGTGTCTCACAACCGCCTGTAACTCCAGCTTCAGAGAATCTGAGGCCTTTGGCCTCCTTAAAAACCTGCGCTCATGTGCATAATCCTAATACACGTATACATACACATAATTAAAAAGTAAATAAATAAATATTTAAGGCAGATAAATAAATAAATCATGACCAAAAACATCTTATGGAGGAAAGGGTATTTTTCAGTTTACAACTCTTGGGTCACAATGCATTATTGAGGGAAATCAGGTCAGGGACCTGGAGGCAGGAGCTGAAGCAGAGGCCATGGAGGAACACCGCTTACTGGCTTGCTTCCCATGGCTTGCTCAGCCTGCTTTCTTATATGATCCAGGATCACCTGCTCAGAAATGGCACTGCCTATGGTGAGCTGTGCCCTCCACATCTATCACTAATCAAGAAAATGCCCTATAGACATGCCTACAGGCCAATCTGATGAAAGCGTTTTCTTAAGATATCCTCTTCCAGCAGGGGTGGAACACATCTTTAATTCCAGAAGGCAGAAGGAGGAGGATCTCTGAGTTCGAGGCCACCCTGGTCTATAGTGCTAATTCCAGGACAGTCAAGGCTACACAGAGAAACCTTGTCTCAAAAAAACAACAATAGAACAAACAAACAAAGGAAAGATTTCCTCTTCCAGGGCTGGAGAGATGGCTCAGTGGTTGCTCTTCCAGAGGACCGGGGTTCAATTCCCAGCACCCATATGGCAGCTCACAACTGCCTGTAACTCCAAGATCTGATACCCTCACACAGACATACATGCAGGCAAAATACCAATGCACATAAAATAAAAACAAATTAAAAACAAGAAAGGATTTCTTCCTCTTCCCAGATATGTCTAGATTTATATCAAGTTGACAAAAACTAACGTGGAGTGAATCATTTCAGGAACACAAGGCATTGGTGGCAGACTTTGCCAAGTGAATGGGTTGGCAGGTTCTGTGGGCATCTTTTTTACCTCTGGTGTGTCTCCAGGTAGGTGGGCAGGGCTGAGCTTGGTTTGGACTGTTGAGTTTCTGTGACCATGGCGTTGCTGAGAGACAGACTTAGTATGGACAAGGATGTGTCCAATGCCACTACTCTCTTAAGCTACAATCAGGGATGATGTGTATCGCATGAATCCTAATTGGTTATATAATAAAAACCCAGAGCCAGATATTGGGGTAAATGCTGAAAGATCAGAGAGACAGGAACAAGCCACTAGAGAAATTTCTCACCACTACCAAATCCTCAGGCTGAAAGGGAGGGGAGATCCTATCTCTGAGAATCTTCAGACCGAATGCCCCTGAGTCCTCAGCTGAAAGGGCGCCGAACTCCTGTCTCCTCCTGCCTTACAGTCCTTTCTCTGCTCAGCCATATCACTTCCTGTCTCAACCTTCCTAGTGCTGGGATTAAAGGCGTGTGACTCCCAAATACTGGGTGGGATTAAAGATATGTGCCACCACTGCCTAGCTCTGTTTCTCTTTTAGACTGGATTAATCTCGTGTAGTCTAGGATGGCTTTGAACTCACAGAGATCCAGACAGATCTCTGCCTCTCAAGTGCTAGGATTAAAGGTGTGTGCCACCATTGCCTGACCTCTATGGCTAACTCTGTGGCTGTCTCTGCCCTCTGATCTTCAGGCAAACTTGATTTGTTTAGAGTACAAACAAATATCACCGCAGGTGTGTGTCCCTGGTCTACCAGCTTCTTGGCTGTTCAGGATCCCACATCAGAGCAGAATGCAAAAAAAATTTTTTTTGAGGTTTTATTTATTTTTATTTTATGTATATGGGTGTTTTGTCTGCATGAATGCCTGTGTACCACCTGTGTGCAGTGTCCATGGAGACCAGAAGAGGGCATTGGATCACCTGGAACTAGAGTCAGAGATGGTTGTGAGCCACTATGTGGGTGCTGGGACTAGAACCCGGGTCCTCTGCAAGAGCAGCCAGTGTTCTTCATTTCTGAGCCATCTTTGCAGGCCCTGGGCAGAATTTTAGCACCAATTTCTCTGGCCTGTCTCCCCATCTGCTATGTGGGAATGGTAGCTGCCTAGCAGACAGCTTACTTGGGGTTTAAGTGATGTATGTCTGTAAAGTTATGTGCGCACAGCTCAACAGGGTCCCTCTTAGTATACACAGGAACAGGACAGCAGCAGTCCTGTCCCATAGGTTCAGGGTTGAGGTGACAGGGTGCTGAGGAGCCCTGACCCCAGGCAGGCAGCTGCTTATGGCAACGGGTGTCTTTTCTTCAGACTTTGTCCCCGTCACCTACATGCTCCCCGCTGACTACAACCTGTTTGTGGAGGAATTCCGGAAGAGCCCATCCAGCACCTGGATCATGAAGCCTTGCGGCAAAGCCCAGGGGAAGGGCATCTTCCTTATCAACAAGCTCTCACAGATCAAAAAGTGGTCCCGGGACAGCAAGACGTCCTCGTGAGTTGACAAAACCCCCGATCCGCGTGCAAGGTTCCGGTTAGCTGCACCCTGCTGTCCTGTAGCCTCAGTCACGGGTGGGGCAGCCCTTCCTTACCTGCTTTTCCAGCTGTGAACTTGTTAGGCGCCCCCCCCAGCGGGGTTCTATGGCTGAAGACATGTAATTAACCCCAGATTTCCCCATGGTAAGCCATGAGAGGGACGTGATATCAGTCCTGGGCGTGGCCTCGCAGGCCACTCGGTTCCCAAGCTGCTTGAGGCAGGCACAGTTGTGACAGTGAGGCACGTGCTTCAGCGTTGGTGGCCCAGTCCACGCCTCTGCTTCTGTGTCTGAGGGAGCTGAGAACAGTAACAGCTCCTGTCCAGATCACCAGATAAAGCCCGGGGAGAGTAGGGGTGCCCTGCTGGGGGCACCTGAGTGGACAGCAGGGTGATTGGCAGGTGGAGTCTAGTGCACCCCTGTGTTTATTAGCTCTCTTCTGTCTTTGAGGAGTCCTAAGCTGCTTGGTGATGCCTGGAGACCCTGGAGCAAAGCCTCAGTATAATTTCCCAGGAGTGATGATGTCATTACTCCGTCAGGAGTCCCCAGAATGGCAGAGGACCCTTCTTGTACAGAATGTTTCAGTCTGATTACACTTTGCTCCAGGATCCTCCTTGGGTGGGTTCCCAGGGGGCTGTCCTGCAACTCTTGACAAGGTTTCTAGCTGAGATATCCTCCATGGTCCCACCCCTGGAGAGGTGCACACACGAGGTTTATCCCGTGTGTCAGGGTTTGGCCATTCTGTAACTCTGGACAGTGTATGGTGATGCTTCAACCCCCACAGGGTCATGCAAAGCAGTTTCGCTGGGCTGGCAGCCTCTGTTCACCCCCCACTTCCAGCCCATCTTCCCCCTTTCCGGCCATCCTCAGGCAGTGGCTGCTCTTCTTACCGGTTGCCTAGTCCTTCCTCCCTTTTTCAGACTGTCATCCGGCTAGAATCACGCAGTGTGGAGCCTTTTCGGGTTGGCTGCTGTCACTTTTAAGGGTCCCCCTAAGTACCTGGCATACATTATGTCATCTGGCTTGTGCACTCATTTCTTTCCGCCACTGAATAAATTGTTCAGTTACCTGACAGTTTACCCAACTCACCTACTGAAGGCCGCCTTGATGGCTGGCACGTCCAGGCAGCTGTGACTGAGGCCACCGTAAGCATCACTCTGCAGGGCTTGGGTGCGTGCGTGCGTGCGTGCGTGCGTGCGTGCGTGCGTGCATGTGATCGGATCCTCAGCTCCTTTGGGTGAATGCCAAGGAATGTATCACCACACCCAGCTATATACAGATTTCTAATTTTAATGGCTGTCTCAGTTTGATTTCTGACAAAAACAACCCCAGAGGGGGAGCTAATTGATTTTAGCTCCCAATTCCAGGTTACATTCCATCACCGGAATGTAAGTCAAGGGGGGCAGGAACTTGGAACACCTATTTGCATCACACCCACAGTCGAGAGTGGAGAGAAATTAATATATGCATGCCCTCTTGCTTACCTGTGCTCAATAGCTTTCTTCATCATGTAGCTCAGGATCCTGGCCTAGGGGATGGTGTTGCTCCCAGTAGACTGTGTTCCCACATAATTAAGGTAGTTCCCCTGCAGAGGGCTGGAGAGACGACTCAGTGGTTAAGAGTCCTTTGCTATTCTTGCAGAGGACCTGGGTTAGGTTCCCAGAACCAATATGGCGGCTAACAACTGTATGTAATAACTCTAGTTCGAGGGGGTCTCATACCTCTTGACTGACCTCCACGGGCACTGCACGCACATGGTGCACAGAGAAAAAAAAAAAAAGACAGTTAGCCACAGACATGCTCACAGGCTAATGTAGAGAGTGCCTGGAGACTCTTCCCAGCTGATTCTAGGTTGTGTGAATTTGATGATTAAAGCTAACCAGGGTAGAGAGATGGCTCAGCTGTTAAGAACACTGGCTGCTTTTCCAGAGGACTCAGGTTTGAGACCCAACCACATGACAGCTCACAACTGTAACCCCGGTTCCCCCACAGTACTGCATGCATATGATACACAGACATATATGCACATACACATTGAATAATTAATTAAAAAAGAAAGCAAACTATCACAGTGGCCAGCAAGTTATCGCTTCTCTCCTTTGTAAGTGGTGCCTTTGATCTTGTATCTTTTTTTTTTTTTTTTTTTTTTTTTTGGTTTTTTGAGACAGGGTTTCTCTGTGTAGCTTTGCGCCTTTCCTGGAGCTCACTTGGTAGCCCAGGCTGGCCTCAAACTCACAGAGATCCACCTGGCTCTGCCTCCCGAGTGCTGGGATTAAAGGCGTGCGCCACCACCGCCCGGCTAATCTTGTATCTTTTACAACCTAATTGTGACTCTCTCTGATGTGTGTAGGTTTGTGTCTCAGTCCACAAAAGAAGCTTACGTGATCTCCCTCTATATCAATAACCCGTTACTCATCGGCGGGAGGAAATTTGACCTACGGCTCTATGTCCTGGTATCCACATACCGCCCACTGCGCTGCTACATGTAAGAGTCTGGCCCTGCTTCCATCGGGCTCACTTCATAGTGTTACCTCGAGGCTTAATGACTCAGTGACGTCGGGGGGATACAACGCCTGGCTCAGAGTGGGTATCAGATGGGTAGTTCTTGTTGAAGAGCAGTTGACCCAGAAGCTACTGTAAATCTTACAAGTAAGAACACCGCTCGTTGGGACATTTGAAGCAAGTGGGCTGGGGTGGGTACACCTCTAATCCCAGCACTCAGGAGGTGGAGATGGGAAGGTTGTGAGTTTGAGCTTAGCCTGGGCTACACAGTGAAACCAAAAGCATTGGATGTTAGCAGCCACTCTTCTCTCGAGTGGACTGGTGTATTTTCTTTCCCGTGTCCTGTGTCTCAGCCTGAGTTCCTTTGCAGGTACAAGCTTGGCTTCTGCCGTTTCTGCACGGTGAAGTACACCCCGAGCACCAGCGAGCTGGACAACATGTTTGTCCACCTTACCAATGTAGCCATCCAGAAGCACGGGGTGAGCGTCTCCTCTTTGTGCATCAGGAAGTAGCCTGGCTTTGTGGGATTCTCTCTCATGTGTATTTGCAAGAGGGGACCAGGCTAGTTCTAGGAGAGCCATTCACAACCCAGTGGCCCAAGGCCCAGACATTGAAGGGACTCGGAGTAACAGGTATGACTGTCCCAGGCACATTACCTGAATGGCTGGTTAGGGATGGTTGGAATAGAGGTGGGGGTACTTAGAGAAACAAGAGTGTAGGTCCAGGCCTCCCCTTTCTGCTTCTGGGATCATGGGCGAGTCGGCTCAATGCTGGAGCCTCCTTTAGTAAAAGAAGGAGACCTTGACCTGAGATGGGTTGTATCCTGACAAACCTCTTTTGGTTATTGTGCTGAGACTGGCCTTAGGACCTGGTGCACTGGTGCATGTTGGGTAAGCCCTCCAACACTGACCTATATTCCCAGCCTCCTAGCCTCTTCTTACTTTGAGACGATGTCTCACTAAGTTGCTCATGCTGTAGCCCAGGCAGGTCTTGGCTTGTAATTCCCCTGCCTAGGTATCTGAGTAGCTAGAGCTATAGACAGGCACCAACCTGTCTTTTATTATTATTATTTCTTTTGTTTGTTCTGGTTGGTTGGTTTTTCAAGACAATCTTTCTTTTTTTAGCCTTTGCTGTCCTGGAACTCTGTCCATAGACCAGGCTGGCCTCAAACTCAGAGATCCACCAGCCTCTGCCTCCCAAATCTGGGATTAAAGGCGTGCACCACCACTGCCCAGCCTATTATTATTATTTCTAATGTGTATGTATGTATGTGTGCCTGTGAGCACAGGCATGTGTGTATAGGTGCCCACAGAAGCCAGAAGAAGGTATCAGATTTTCTGCAACTGGAGTTACAGATGATAGTGAGCCACTCAACATGATGATTGCTGGGACCCAAACTTGGGTCTTCTGGAAGAGTAGCAAGTGCTCTTAATCACTGAGCCATTTTTCCAGCCCCTCACCCTGTCTTAAAGTGAAAATACTGTAGGTGGAAAATGTATTCAGTTCACCTAACCCATTGAACATTAGTGTGTGTGTGTGTGTGTGTGTGTGTGGTGTGTGTGTGTGTGTGTGTGTGTGTGTGTGTGCTGCTTCATGCAGCCCTTTTGAATGGCAAAGCACTTCCTTTTTTGAAACTGCAGCTTGAGCCTTGTGGGGAAATTTTCCACAGCTCCGCATTAGAATTAGAAAGGGAACAGCTGTCACTCTGAGCGCTGGAAAGCAGCCCCTCCTGGCGAGAGCAGGAGTCAGTGTGGCCAAGGCCTGGCTGTCACAGATGCCCAGGAGCCTCTGCTGTGCAGGGAGGGTTCACAAGCCAGGGGAGGGATCATGGTTGCTGCGGGCCTGGAAGGGACAGGCTTAGCAGGCAGAGAAGGAAGAGCCGGCCAGGTCTGAGGCCGAGACACCTGCAGGCTGGTGGTTTGAGGGGTTCCGAGGCGACTGAAGACCGGGTGACGTGCGTGCTTTGCACGTCCACATCTGTGGTATCTGGCTGGAGATACTTGACCCCTCAAGACCCTTTCTCTTTTTTATCAATTGTTCTTAAAATTATACATTACTGATTTAGGCATTTTAATGTTTTTGTTGTTATCGTTGGGTTTTGTTTCCTTTTTTTTTTTTTTTTTTCTCTTGTTTTTCAAGATAAAGTCTTGCCTTAGCTGTCATGGAACTTCCTATGTTGACCAGGCTGGCCTGGAACTCACAGAGATCCGCCTGCCTCTGCCTCCCCAGTGCTGGGATTAAAGGAGTGCACTACCATGCCCAGCCATCTTTGTTTCAGTTTTTGAGATTGACTCTTGCAAAGTAGCACAGGCTGTCCTCCTGCCTCATCCTCCCAAATGCTGGAACTATTAGCATACACATTTGTCCTAGTTAGGGTTACCATTGCTGGGATGGAATACCATGACCAAAAGCATTGATCTAGAGCAGCTTCCGGGGAGGGAGGAATGAGCACCTTGGTCTGGACGGGGACCCAGGTGGAACTTCACAGTGTGGGCTCCTGAGTGGGAGCACTTGCTTATGAGTCTACTGGGGAGATGAACATCTAACAATGTGTGTAGTAGATGGCGCAGACCACCCTGAGCAGGGGGTTCCTTCTGTCTTGCTGCAGGATAGCTGTTCATACCCAGGAGGCACTTGAGGGTAAGTGGCTGGGCTCCCCCAGGCTGTGTCCTGAAGGTCGCTTCCTCCCTCCCTCACCAGGAGGACTACAACCATATCCACGGTGGCAAGTGGACTGTCAACAACCTGCGACTCTACCTGGAGAGCACCCGAGGCAGAGAGGTGACCAGCAAACTGTTTGACGAAATCCACTGGATCATCGTGCAGTCTCTCAAGGCTGTGGCGGTGAGTGACAGGTTGGGGACAGGGCAGGTGGGCCCTGAAAGCTCAATGGGGAGGCCCTGGTCTAACTAGTGGTCAGGAAGTGTTCCACAGCCTGGAACAGTTCTGTTCACTCATCCTGCCTATGTGTCAGCCAGGGGCTGAAACAGTTTGGGGAAGGGTTGGGTCCAATTCCTGGTGAGCGTGGTCAGCCTCTGATATGGACACAGACCCTGAAGCCTCAGCAGAAGTATAGAGTCCAGGACTGGAGAGATGGCTCGGGGGTTAAGAGCACTGACTGCTCATCCAGAGGACCCGGGTTCAATTCCTAGCACCCACATGGCAGCTCATACCTGTCTGTAACTCCAGTTTCAGAGGACCTGACACCCCTGGCACATTAGATAGATAGACTAGATAGATAGATAGATAGATAGATAGATAGATAGATAGATAGATAGACAGACAGACAGACAGATAGATAGATAGATATTAAAAAAGACGTATAGAGCCCCATTGACATCATCTCCTTTTCCTTCCTTTCTTCCTTTTTTTGAGACATGGACTCACAGTGTAGCCAGGGTTGGCGTGGAGAAGGTTACCAGGGTGGTCTGGAGCTCACAGAGATAGCCTGCCTCTGCCTCTCCACCATCAGCCCTTCTTGGTGGGTATTTCAGCATGAGCTGACACTCCGGGGGGATGCAGCGGCGGCCTTCTTTTCAGGCAGCTTGGTGTTGCTGTTTCCTGGCTCTTGAAGGTTGGAGACCGCCTGCTTCTGTTCCTAACCTCAGGTCTTTGATCTGCTGGATTACAGTTTTCAGGCAGGCGCACTTCTGTCTTTGAGGGGTAGGAGTAAGTGGTGTGCTGGCCCCTATTTTCAGGACATCACAGATGGTGTCTCTGCTTCCCCACATAACTCACAAGAAAATGGGGGATCTGACCCCAGAGCTAAGAACAGAGAGGAAGAGGCTCCTGTCCCAAAGCCAGTCTCCTTGTCTCCCATGCCCTCTCTCAGGAGGAACAGGAAGGCAGCCAGCCCACTGCTGAGGTCGCTTTCAGGACCCGGAGTTCCTCAGCTCGCCCTCTGAGGGCAGTATGGTCTAGCCTGCTACTGAGCTGGATCCTGACAGACCTAACCACTTGTGTGGGACCTGAGGACACAGGCCTGGGGACATGGGATGGTAATACGTCCCCATGGAGATGTGAGAGATGCAGGATTCCCAGGTAGCACCCATCTTCCTTCCCGAGAAGAGCCACCCTGTGCACAAATTTGCCTCACAGAAGGGGCGTTTCTCCTGGCCCTCAGCTCAGCGGGCGAGCCTGCTGCCGCCTCTGGTGTCCATTTGACGCTTTGCCTGGGTGGTGATTCTCAAGCTTTCGAAGGAGGCAGGGTTTTTTTGTTTTGTTTTAATTTTTTAATTATGTGTAGGGGTGTGTGTGTGTGTGTCTGTGTCTGTGTCTGTGTCTGTGTGTCTGTGTGTGGGTATGTGCATGTGAGTGCAGATGCCCACAGAGGCATTGGATCCCCTGAAGCTGGAGTAACAGACAGTTGTAAGCTGCCTGACATGAGTTCCAGGAGCTGAACTAGGGTCCTCTGGAAGAGCAGTAAGTGCTCTGAGCCATCTCCCTAATACCCAATCCTTTGTTCAGTACGCATGGAAACTTTATTTCAGGTATATTCAAGTGAATTGAAAATTACAATGGAAATCTAAAAATTGAAAGGAATAGGCTTACTTTTCTCATTGGAAACAGGTTTGTAATCTGTTTTTTACAAGGCTGGGAGGAATAAGAAAAAGCCTGTTGGTGTGGGGGCAGGGACAGGAAGTCATCAGTGTGGGAGGGTCCCTTTGGTCTCTGAAGATGTAGCTTTACATTTATTTGTTTGTTTGTTTTTGTTTCTGTTTTTTTGAGTCAGGGTTTCTCTATGTAAGAGCTCTGGCTGTCCTGGCACTCACTCTGTAGACCAGGCTGGCCTCGAACTCACAGAGATCCACCTGTCTCTGCCCCCTATCCGAGTGTTGGGATTAAAGGCATGCGCCACCGCTGTCCAGCAGGATGTGGCTTTATAACCTGTTGGTCCTCCACAGCCAGTGATGAACAATGACAAGCACTGCTTTGAATGCTACGGCTACGACATCATCATCGACGACAAGCTGAAGCCCTGGCTGATCGAGGTAACTCACAACCCTGCCGCCGTGGCCAGCAGTGCCGTGGGAGAAGGAGCGTTCTTACCGTTCTCTAGTGTGTGTTAAGGCATAATTTGGAAGTGGATCCAGCCGCCTGTTGAAGAGGATGTAGTGTGGCCGATCTAGAAAGGACGAGATGTACACATCCTGCCACGTAGCCACTCAGCAGGGCTTTTTCTTGGCCACAGCCACTGTGTTTGTTACTTTTCTCAGCACTGTGATCAAATACCCGACAAACAGCTTCAGGGGAGTTTTTTTTTGGTACATGGTTTGCGCATACAATCTATCATGGTGGGGAAGCATGGTGGGGGATGTATGGGGCAGCCAGTCACATGTGCCCAGAGCTGACACGGAGCCAGATGAGTGCTGGTATTCCACTGGCTTCCTTTTTCCTTCAGCCTAGGACCTCGCTCGCCCCTGGGACGGTGCCACCCACACTCAGGGTGGGACTTCCTTCCTAAGTGAAGCCTCTCTGGAAACACACCCCGAGTTACTCTGAAGTGTGTCTCCTAGGTGACTGCAAATCCCATCAGGAGGACAAGGATGGAAGATGCCCTGACATGCAGGGGCCTCCATTGTGTTGTGTCTCTCTGTGTGTCACTGTAGACACCTGCCCTCTCAACAAGCTCGTTTGGAGACATACAGCTCAGGCCCTTCAGTTCATTTCAAGGCAGGAAGCCTAGGATTCTCCTGAGTGTGAAGAGTAGAGCTTGGCCCCCTACAGGGAAAGTCAGAGGGAGCCTCAGTGCTGAGCTCATGGCAATCAAGCTATCTAGAGCATGATGGGAGCCTGCCGATGCTGCTGGAGTGGGAGGACGGGGGAGATGTAATACTTCCTTCCCTCCCTCCCTCCCATCCCTTCCTTTTCTTTATTTTGAGAACAGGGTCTTGTGTGGCTGGCTTTGATGCTCCTACGCCAGGCTTCCAGGGGCTGGGGTCAGAGGTGGTGGCTTCCTGCATCTTAAATACAGTAACTTGAATGGAAGTCACACTTCCCTTGATGAACTAAGAGCCTGGTTGTAGCTCTCATTTTTCTCTCTCTCTCTTAAAGATTTGTTTTATTTTTAATTGTGTGTATGTGTCCCAGGGATGGGGGGCTTCGATGGTGGGGTGGTGGGGTGCACATATGCAGGTGCCTGCAGAGGCCAGAAAGGACATCAGATCCCCCGGAGCTGGGGTTAAGAGGCAATTGTGATCCTGTCTTTAAGTACTATTTATAGCTCACCTAACAGCCGGTAGAAACAGATCACACGATGCCTGTCCTACTTTGCTTCTCTGTTGTTGTGACAAAACACTAATCAAGCCGGCCGGTGGTGGCACACCCCTTTAAGTCTGAGACCAGCCTGGTCTACAGAGCTGGACCCAGGACAGCCAAGGCTACACAGAGAAACCCTGTCTCGAAAACAACAACAACAGCAACAACAACAAAAAAAAAACACTGATCAAAAGCAATTTGGGAGAAGGCTAGAGAGGTGGTTCAGTGGTTAGATCACTGGCTGCTCTTCTTAGAGGACCTAGGTTCAATTCTCAGCATCTACATGGCAGCTCACAACCATCTGTAACTCCGGTTCCAGGGCATCCAACACCCTCTTCTGGCCTCCATGGGCACTGCACACAGATGGCACACAGACATACCAGGAAAACACCCCCCCACAAAACATAAATCAGACTTTTAAAAAAAAGCGCTCCTTTGGGGTAGAAAGCGTTTACTCGACTTACAGTCTGTGGTCTACCAGCCAGTGAAGCCAAGGCAGGGACTGGAGCAGAGACGCCAGCTTGCTTCCCTGGCTCGCTCGACTGCCTTTCTTTCTTTCTTTCTTTCTTTCTTTCTTTCTTTCTTTCTTTCTTTCTTTCTTTCTTTCTTTCTTTCTCTCTTTCTTTTTTAATGCTTTTTTTTATTTATTTATTATGTATACATGTATGACTGCAGGCCAGAAGATCTCATTACAGATGGTTGTGAGCCACCATGTGGGTGCTGGGAATTGAACTCAGGACCTCTAAAAGAGCAGGCAGTGCTCTTAACCTCTGAGCCATCTCTCCAGCCCTTGACTGCCTTTCTTAAACAGCCCAGGCCCACCTGCCCAGGGATTGCACTGCCCACCCTGGCCTGGGCTCTCCTGCATAAATAGGCTATGAAGAAAATGTTGGGGTTGGGGATTTAGCTCAGTGGTAGAGCGCTTGCAAGTGCAAGGCCCTGGGTTCGGTCCTCAGCTCCAGAGGGAAAAAAACAAAAACAGAAAATGTCTCACAGGGCCAACAAGATGGCTCAGTGGGTGTGGAGGCACTTGCTGGCCAAGGCTGACAACCCGAGTTTGATTTCCAGGACCCACAGGGTAAAAGTGAAGCACCAACTCACTCCCACGGGTTGTCCACTGACCTCCACATGTGCACTGTCACACACGTGTGCCCACACAAATGCACACACACATCACACAGAAAAATAAGTAAATGCGTAAAGAAGAAAGTATAAAGAAAAGAACATCCCTCGCAGACATGCCCACAGACCCCTGATGTGAGCCGTTTCTCTTCACCAGGCGACTCTGGGGCATGTCAGGTTGACAGCTAACTCTGGCGGCTTCCCATCTGCAGTGCTTGGCAGGCGTGAGGTGTCCACGTTAACTGATGGCAGGCGCCTGGAGCGCGGGGCCCACGAGCGCCCTTCGTTCCGGAGAAAGGAGCGCCACGGTGAAGGATGTGTGTTTTTCTTCCCGTAGGTTAACGCGTCCCCGTCTCTCACCTCCAGCACCGCCAACGATCGGATCCTTAAGTACAACCTGATCAACGACACCCTCAACATCGCGGTCCCCAACGGCGAGATTCCCGACTGCAAGTGGAACAAGTCTCCTCCCAAGGAAGTTCTCGGCAACTATGAAATCCTGTAAGTCTGCGCGTGGCTCCGTGGGGTTCTTGTGTTCTGAGGCGCCCTTTGGCTGTTCTGGGTGTCGGGGCGCGCGGGAGGGGGGGGGGGGCTCATGTTCCTTGAGCAGCGTGTCTGTGTTGATGCCGTGAGGGGTAGCTGTTGACGAGACAGAAAAGAGGTTTGGGTCTGTTCTGCGTAGCCGGTACTTAGGAAGCATCTGTCCCATGCTCAAGCAGGTGGGAGCCCACTGCTCGTCTGTCACCTGTGCAGCTTGTGAGGTGCTGGGGCAGGGGTGCACACAGTCTGGGGCTCGTGCCCTACCTCCTCCCGTGTGGCTTTGTGCCAGTGGATGTGCTCAGTATAGCTCTGTGGGTCCAAACACCACGGGAGGCTGGGAAGGACAGAGGGATTCTTACAGCTCACCTCTCAGGGCTTCCCGTGGGCTAGGATCCGTGGCCATGCTGTAGGCATCCCATCCTATTCCTTTACCCTGCGCCCTGGGAGCTGAGTAGTAGCTTGGCTCTGTCTTACAGATTTGGAGACAAATGGACCTATTGGGAGTGGGGGGGGGGGCGGAAAATTAAAGTAACAGGGGTCCGGAGGACAGTGGTGGTCAAGGTGCAGTCTGTTCTACCTGGGAGGCTGGATAGCCGTTAAAAAGATTGGCCTGGTGCTGGGTATACTGTGGCCCAGGAGGGTGAGTGAGAAAAGTAAGTTGCAGGAAAGGGTAGTTGATCGATACAGACCCCCAAGACAGACAGTGACCTCCACAGCCCTTGTGTGCACATTAGCAGTTTTTTGTTTCTTTTGGTTTGCTTTTTGATATGGAGTCTCACTATGTAGATCAGGTTGGCCTTGAACTTGTAGAAAACGCCCCCTGCCTCTGCCTTTCAAGTCCTGGGGTTAAAGGTGTGTACCACCTCACCTGGTCCTAAACATAAGCATTTAATTAAAAAAAATTAAACACGGCCGGGCAGTGGGGGCGCACACCTTTGATCCCAGCACTCGGGAGTCAGAGGCAAGCAGATCTCTGTGAGTTCGAGGCCAGCCTGGTCTACAGAGCAAGTTCCAGGGCAATCACCACTACACAGAGAAACCCTGTCTCAAAAAACCAAAAAAAAAAAAAAAAAAAAAAAAAAAAAAAAAAACACTAACAACAAGTTTAAAGGAAGAGTTTCGACACAAAGGGACATTCTGTGAAAGTGCATCTTGCAGACAGGTCTCGGCGCACCGCTGGTGGAGGATCTGAACACAGGCCTGCGCTCTCGCCACCACACCACATTGTCCCTGTGGACCTTGGTGTCACAATCATGGCCAATCTTGTTCACCCTAACTCAATTCTAACTCTTGGCCTTTTTGAAAAAGTGCTGTTGAGCCGGGCGGTGGTGGCGCACGCCTTTAATCCCAGCACTCGGGAGGCAGAGCCAGGCGGATCTCTGTGAGTTCAAGGCCAGCCTAGGCTACAAAGCAAGATCCAGGAAAGGCGCAAAGCTACACAGAGAAACCCTGTCTCGAAAAACAAAAACAAAAACAAAATGAAAAAGTGCTATTGAGAACTCAGTGCCTAGATTCCACTGTCAGAATCTAGAAGGGAAACTGCTCCTATAAGAAGAGTCCCTTAGGAGCCCCCTTTCAGCTGTTAGCATTAGCTCCTTAACAGGCAAGATGCTCCCCCGGAACTGAACAGCCCGCTCCCAGCTGCCTGCCACATGCTCTGCTTGGTTTTGTTTTCAAGCCACCCAGAGCCACATGGAGGCCGTGTGTGTGTGTGTGTGTGTGTGTGTGTGTGTGTGTGTGTGTGTGTGTGTGTGTCTTCCCATTCATCCAGATCCTGCCCCTCCCCATCTTGAGCTAGTACCATGGCAACCCCAAGCCTGACGGGCAGCCTCACTCCGCCCTCCGTCTGTGGCACAGGCACAGTACAGGCCAGAGTGTGAGCACATGGACGGCTCCTGGAGGCCAGCGTTGCCTCCTAGCAGAAGCCCTTGGGCCTCGAGGGAGCGCTCTATGCGGCTGTCTTCTATCAGAGGGACTGGCTGTGCCTCCATAGTCAGGCTAGTGCTGAGGTACATCTGTTGTGTTTGCCTAAATTGTTCTAGTATTAATAAAAACTCAAGAGTCGGAAATTGAGATTAAAAACCTGATAAATCCAAGGAACAGCGGAGGGACAATTGGCTGACCCCACTCTCCATGTTTCCCTGATCCCGAAGCCTCAGAAATCCCTCCTCCTCTCTTCCTGTCCCTCTCTATCAGACTTCCTCAGGCTCCCCACATCTCCATGGCCAATCTTAGTCAGCCAATTGCTGGTTCCGTCTTTGACTCCAGGTGGCTTTATTGACCCAGTGGAGTGGCAGCGTGAACAGTTCTTTCACAACACACATCCATGTGGTGCTGTAGATGTGCCAGGTCCACACCAGAGCCGAACACAGGCTCGCCTGAGAGGAAAGCTCCAGCACATTCGCTCCGGCACTCCCTGTGAGCCTGTTGCCGCGGCAGGCCCCGTTCCGAGAGTGTCCATCCACCAGAGGAGTCCCCAACACAGACCCCACACCACCCACAGGGTCTGGCTCTGGACCAGCACAGAAGTCAGGGAAATTCAGCTCCTGCAGCAGCAAAGCATCTTGGTACCTGTTTCCTTAGTGCAAAAGACTGCACATGACTCAGGGTCCTCAGGCAAGCCAGCACCTCAGAGAACACTTCATTTATTTCTTGGTTTTTCAAGACAGTTTCTCTTGAAACCCAGAGATCCGCCTGCTTCTGCCTCCTAAGTGCTGGGATTAAAGGTGTGTACCACCACTGCCTGTCTAGAACACACTTTAGAATGACCAGAATGAAGCCAGACATGATGGCAAATGCCTTTAATCCCAACACTCAGGAGCCAGAGGGGTAGGAAGTCACGGTGAGGAGAGGCACTCTCTTCTGGGTAACATGTTTCTCCACTCTCAAGGAGCCTCAAGGAAGAAGGTGCCTGCTCACGGGCACCAAGTCTAGATCTAGTTCTTCAGATGTGACGTCCAGTCTGTTCCTCAGCACTGCACAGGGCTGAGGGGCAGGCATCAACTGGAAACCGGGCCATGCGAGGACAGTGGCCGAACAGTGACATCATGATGGAGGAGCCCAGCCCAGCCCTTCCTGGCAGTCCGCTGACACCGGTTCCCTAAATGGGGTCAGGCCCTACGCCATAGGGTGTGTGGAGTGTTTGCAGGCAGGAGCCCCCCCCCCCCCTCCCGGGCTGGCTGACGGGTTTCTCATTCACAGCTCCTCTGAGGTTAGTGCCATAGTCTGCCTGGAGGCCTGTTCAAATGGCATCTGCCTAGGATGGGCAGGCCGTCCACAATGGCAGTTGAACTGGGTTTCTCTCACAGGCTCTGTGGGCTTGTGTTGTAGTCAGTGGACTCCCTGTGGGCTGGAGAGGGGAGGGCCTTGTCCGGAGTCTGGAGCTAGTTGGCTCTTTCCAGTAATACGTTTGCCCTGCAGCGGCCCCTTGGTCACTCCCTGTCACCACCACCACCACCCCCAAACAAGACCCCCTCGTGATTCTCCAGTGATCTGTTTCAGGTACGACGAGGAGCTGGCCCAGGGTGACGGGGCTGACAGAGAGCTCAGAAGCCGCCCAGGCCAGCCCGTGGGGCCCAGAGCAGGCCGCTCGAGAGAGTCGGGGAGAAATGTCCTCACGACCTGGAAGTGACCAGCAGTGGGAAGAAAGACCCCCGACCTTCCTGCAATTGCTCCACCCAGACTCTGCTCAACACATATTTTGGAATTTCCTTTTTCTAGAGTGCTTTCCGAGCCCTTGTAAATAAAGACACTCTGCAAGGTGGAGGACTCCATGTCATCAGGGCTCACATACGCTCTTGAAAACGACAGCGTCAGTGTGTGATGTGACATCCTTTTTTCAAAGATTTATTTTATTATTTTTATTTTTTGAGATAAGTATCCCTGGCTGGCCTGGAACTTGTTACGTAGAGCAGGCTGGCTTGGAGCTCTCAGAGATCCGCCTGCCTCTGCCTCCCAAGTGCTGGGATTAAAGCTGTACACCATCACATCTGGCTTTGTGTGTGTGTGTGTGTGTGTGTGTGTGTGTGTGTGTAGCACCCAAGGTAAACCCAAGAGGATACCAGATTCCCCAGAGCTAGAGTTACAGGCTATCCAAAGTGGGTTCTGGGAACACTGGTTCTCTGCAAGAAGCAGCAAGTGCTTATAAATTTGAGCCATCTCAGCCTGGCAGTGGTGGTGCACACCTTTAATCCCCAGCACTAGGGAGGCAGAGGCAGGCAGATCTTTGTGAGTTCGAGGCCAGCCTGGTCTATGGAAGGCGCAAAGCTACACAAGAGAAACCCTGTCTCGAAAAACCAAAAAAATAAATAAATAAAAATAAAAAATAATAATAATAAATTTTTGAGCCATCTCTCTAGCCCCCTGATGCAGCTTCTTAAAAGGCTCACATTCGCCGGGCGGCAGTGGCACTCAGGAGGCAGAGCCAGGAGGATCCCTGTGAGTTCGAGGCCAGCCTGGTCTACAGAGCAAGATCAAGGACAGACACCAAAACTACCCAGAGAAACCCTGTCTCGAAAAACCAAAACAACAACAACAAAAAAGGTTCACATTCATTAAACTTTTCACTTTGAAAAAGGTTAAACAGTTAAACAGACACGTTTCATAAAAGGTTAAACGTGACATGTTTCCTGGAGCGCTGCTGCCGTGAAAAAGTTTAATCTGACAGCCATTCCCCTTCATTCTCTCACTTCATTGTGGAGCAGACAGGCATTTACCTCTACGAGGCCCCTCTGCTGTCCTCCTGGGGGACTCGGTCCGGTTTGGAGACAGGCAGAGTGGAGCGGGTGAGCCCAGACAGATCCTGAGGGGAGGATGCTGCGGCTCAGGCATCCGCCTTGACGGCACTGCCGGCAGCAGTTTACGAGGAGCTTCCCTGGACACCAGGGCCTCGGAGTAGTGTGGGGAGAAACGAGCTGTCACGCACATAAGCCCTGCTTGCAAGTGGGTTTGCGTTTGTTTTGTTTTGTTGAGACAGGCTTTCTCTGTGTAGCCCTGGCTGTCCTGGAACTTGCTTGGTAGACCAGGCTGGCCTTGAACTCAGCGATCCGCCTGCCTCTGCCTCCTGAGTGCTGGGATTAAAGGCGTGCGCCACCACCGCCCAGCGTAACAGCCCTTTTCTGATAGTCACATCTAACACCTGTGGCCTGGTATGTGAGTCACTACCTGAAATTTATGATAAAAGACCCCTGGGCTCAGCTGTGTTGGACAATAGATGTCACGTCATGGGTGCCCATGTCTCCCTACACATGTATACATGTTATTCATGTGTCATTGCTAATAAAGGAAAGGTCTTCTTCAATGTGTTTGGTGCCATGTAAGGTGAGAGACCAAGTCAGACAGCGGGTATTCAGCCAGAATCTGAAAAGGCTGCTGCTGGGGCACGTGATTTTTCCATCTGACTTCCTGGGCAGGCAAGACACGCTCTGTGCACCCCGCAGGTGCAGCGCTGTGTGCTGGTGACGGACTCGGAGCCGAGCTGAGAGCCGGGCTCAGTGCTTCTTAGCTGTGATCTGCGTGGTCGCCTTGGCTCTGGGGACTTTGGTTTCTTACAGTATAAAATGAGAGAACACGGTGTGGGGACAGTCAGGTCCCAAAGAAACTCAGGACAAATGGCTAACTGGGGTACCTGTTAGCATGCCGGAGCGCACGCACCCTGGCGGCCAGGCTCGCTCGGCACCTGCCGCTACTCTCAGCTTTTCTCACCCTGCCCCCTACCTTAAATCTCTCTAGCCCAAGGGCGTCCCTTCCCTTCCCTCGCTGCTTCTCATTCCTCTAGAAGCTTCCTGACATTTCAACTACACACTCTTTGTCCCGCCCCCTCCATCCTGGCCCTCTCTTCTCTTTTCTTCTCCCCCCCCCCCGCCCCCATGGCTCAATTCAATCTACTGGCCAAGTTCAGTATACTATTTTCTCTCCCGGTTCTGGACTCTTCCAGATGCCTCTCATACCAACATACATACCTTCCTCTCCCTCATACCTACAATAAAAACCTCCTCTTCAACCATACCTTGGAGCAGTCATGTCTTCATCTTCACTTAGAGATACACACATGGCTGTAATCCCACACTTGGGAGGTGACAGTCGGATTCTCACCATGCATTCAGAGTCAGCCTGGACTACATAGCTTGTTTGAGGCCAGCCTGCACTACATAGCTAGACCCTGTCTCAGATTCCTCGACTGCAGAATGGGGGTTAGCTGAATTTTCCTCAAAAGTAACAAGGGCCACAGGCTATACCTGGCTCATTTCCCTCTTGGTCTCGCTCCAACTCTCCTGAGACGGTGAATTGCAAGGCTCATGGCCCCCCACCTCTGCCCTGCCCATGGTGGTGAGATGACTCCCGCTAAGTTTAACCAGTTGTGTGCCTGCTTGGTTCTTCCAGTCTTCCTTCTCGGGAGGTCTGGAGAGGGGGAGTCCCTGGCCAGGCGAGCTGACCCACTGAAGGACTGAGGATGCTCAGCTGTTTTGAACATGTGATCGGCGATTTGTTGATGGCTTGGTTGCTAGGCGTGAGGCCCTGCCAAGTGGATTTGTGTCAAAAGGTTGACTGTTGCCATGGTGATATCATACTCAGGGGCAGATGTTTCCTCTGCACACTTCCAGAACACACACCAGGAGGAAGCGTGTGATATCAGAGCAGGCCTTGAGGAACCATGAGGATGGGAAACAGAGCTGCTTACCACCCAAGCCCATGGCTCAGGCACTCACCCCTTTTGGGACTGTCCTGGATCACAGTCCTGTTACTTTCCCCTCATAATGGGTGGGTCCCAGAACCTGAACAACAGTGTCTGGTTATGTCCATGACCAGATACGAGTGAACTATCCCAGGGCTGACCTACTATCTACCTGCTTCCCACAGGGCCTCCTTCCCATCAGGTGCTTGAGCTATGCCCCCCCCCAGGCCTTGAGATAGCCCCTCGCTCTGCCTCCCTTCTTCTCTGATGCAGTCTCTGCTAGTGTAACCATTTGTCTTGGGACTACACTTGTCCAGCAGGCTTTTTCTACAATGTGGTTCTGCCTCGGTCCTGTGTTTGGGCCAGTCCTTGGTCCTCTGGTCCAGGCTCCTGCCTGCCTGGCTCCCTATACAGTGTCATTGACCTCAGGTTTACCTGCCTCTTCTCTGCATGGGTTATGGGCCATCCTTCTCCAACAAAACAGCACACTCCATCACCTCCGTGTCAGGTCATGTTTGGGGTAGGGGGCAGGCTGGGTCTGCCGCAGAAGCTAAAATGCCCTGCCATTGGGTTCCTGGACATCCTAGCCCTGGCCTAGCACCTGGATAGTCATTGTGTTACTTAATGTGAACTGTGCCAACCATTGTTATGCCCTGGGACCTTTCAGGACCTGCTGTAAGGGAACAGTGGCTGTTTCTTTTATGGTTCTTAGCAGCCTCAACTGGATCTGCAATGCTTTGAAGTTAAAAACAGCATTCTCTAGGAACACGTTCTATTTATGGAATAAAGTATTACCTAACCCTAGAATATAAAGTAAAACCAATCTAATATCTTACAAGGAAAGAGAAACAAAAGATTCCTCCTTTTGGACCCCAAGAAAGGCAGCCTTTTGCCCCCTGCTAAGGTAACTGGAGTTGTTAGCAGGAGCCAGCCTCTCCTCTGAATCTGCAGCATGCCCTGCATACAGCCATGCCCTCCATACAGCCATGCCCTGCCTGCCACACATGCTTCTCCCCACCAGGTTTAACTAATTCGATTTTTGTTGTAGAATATTATTTTTAGGGTGTGTTACTTTTGTTTATGCTGCATTTGTTTAGCGCCGGGAAGTTGTGTTACTGTGCCTGTGTAAAACACCCGATGGTTTAATAAAGAGCTGAATGGCCAATAGTGAGCCAGGAGAGAGAAATAGGGCTGGCAGGCAGAGAGGATAGATAGAAGGAGAAATCTATCCTCTCTGAAAAGAGAGTAGTAGCCAGAGAAGAAGGAATCCAGGGGCCAACCACCCAGCTACACAGCAAGCAATGGAGTAAGAATAAGATTTACAGAAGTAAGAGAATGGGAAAAGACAGGATAATTTAAGGAAAGCTGGCGAGAAACAAGTCAAGCTAAGGCTGAGCATTTATAATTAAGAATAAGGCTCCATGTGTGATTTATTTGGGAGCTGAGTGGCAGACCCCTCAAAAGAGCAAAAGCAACAACAAATTTTTCTCATTTCTTTGGCACTTTTTGAGGGTCAGGGTAATGGAGTTTGAGAAAATTTTACTATGTAGTCTAGGTTGGCTTTAACTCAAAGAAATCCTCCTGCCTCAGCCTCCCAAGTGTTTACAGGTGATTACATGGAATCCTCCATGCCTGGCTGGTTTTTCTTATATAAAAATGCCTTGTAAGTTTAAAAAAAAAAATTTTAAAGGGCTGGTGAGGCTGGAGAGATGGCTCAGTAGTTAAAAGCACTGACTCTTCCAGAGGACCTGGGCTCAGTTCCTAGCACCCACATGGTAGTTCACAACTGTCTGTAACTCCAGTTCCAGGGGATCTGACACCATCTTCTGAGCTCCACAGGCATCAGGCACACATGTGGTACACATGCATACATGCAAGCAAAACACTCAGACACATAAAATAAACCTAAAAAAAATTAAAAATCACCAGGCATAGTGGCACACACCTTTAATCCTAGCACTTGGGAGGCAGAAATGGGGATCTCTTGAACTTGAGGCCAGCCTGGTCTACTTAGGGAGTTCTAGGGAAGCCAGGGTAACACAGAGAGACCTTGTCTCAATTAATTAATTAATTAAACTAAATAATCTTAAAAAAATTTAGCCAGGCAGTAGTGGCACACACCTTTAATCCCAGCACTTGGGAGGCAAAGCCAGGTGGATCTCTGTGAGTTTGAGGCCAGCCTGGGCTATTAGAGTGAGTTCGGGAAAGGCTCTAAAGCTACACAGAGAAACCCTGTCTCAACAACAAACAAACAAACAAACAAACAAAGCTGATTAGAAACAAGCCAAGCTAAGGCCTGGCATTTATAATTAAAAATAAGCCTCCATGTATGGTTTATTTGGGAGCTGGGTGGCGGGCCCCCAAAAGAGCAAAAACAACCAACAGCAGAGCTAGATGGCAAGGATCACCAGGGCCTTACCATCTCCCCCATCACCCTGCTGCACAGGGACACTGGAAGCCTATCCAGGACAGAGGCCCCATGAGTAGCAGCAGCTATATTCTACCCCCCCACTTTGTTTCTTGAGACAGGGTTTTTCTGCATAGCTCTGGCTGTCCTGGAACTCACTCTGTAGACCTGGCTAAACTCGGACTCAGAGATCCACCTGCCTCTACCTCCTCAGTGCTGGGATTAAAGGTGTGCACCACCACCACCCAGCATGTTCATTTTATTTTTAATTGTATTTGTGGGTATGTGTACATGGCCACAGAGGTCAGAGTTGATGGGTCCCCTGGAATTGGAGTTACAAACAGTCGTGAGCCACCGGATGTGGGTGCTGAGAATCAACCTCAGATCCTCTGGCAGAGCAGCAAGAGCTCTTAACCACTGAGCCATCTCTCCAGCTCTCTGTTTAACTTTGTCATTGCATTTATTATTATTACTGAGGCATGGAGTCCCCAGTGCCATACAATATCTTGAACCTGGCCCCTGAGTCTGTTTCTGCAGGTACAGACTTCAGAACACACTTTCCCATTAAAAGCAACAACAACAACAAAAACCCCTCATGCCAAAAAACAACAACAAAACCCCTCATGTCTTTAGCATGAGGACTCAGAAGGAGGGTCTCTGCAGATGTAAGGAGCTCAGAACCTACTGACTGATTAGGAGAGGACACCACACATGGAGAAGGCCATGCAAATACAGGCAGAACCTGAAGTGAAGCGACCGTGAGCCAAGGCATGCCGGAGCTGCTGTTGCCTAGAAACAAAGCCAGGTTGAGAGGCAACAGTGCCCTGCAGACACCAGGTTATGGGCCTCAGGCCTCCTGAATCATCCAAATATATTCCTGGGTTTTTAGGCCACCACGCTTGTCATCATTGGTTCCTGCAGGAGAGAGGGCTCCAGAGACTTTGTCCCCGAGTCAGTAGCTGCTTAGTGACGGTGGACGTGCCTGTTTGGGTCTGTCCACGTGTCCTCAGGCTTTATTCCCCGTGCCCCTGGCTCTGCAGCTCTGAAGTCACCTGCGGCACACTGTTGATCTTCTTTCTCAGGCCCGATTTCTCCATCCAAAGCTGACAGCTTATGCTCAGTGCACTGCCCTGGAATCCTGTCACTCTCCGTGGTTGGTACCCCGGTCCACTTTTGCCTCTTGTCTTGGGTTTCTGGGATCTCAGTGGCCCCTCTCTCACATGCGCACACACACACACACACACACACACACACACACACACACACACACACACACACACCTCTGAACTCCATCCAGGAACCAAGTTTTCCTGATTTTTATTACCCCATCGCTGTCCCCTCTGTCACCCCGTCCCCTGTCACCCGTCCCCATTCCTCTGTCTCCACACCCCTTCTCTCCCACTCCCGCCAGCCCCCCACCTTCAGAATGGCAAACCCGAGGCAGGCAGGCCCCTACTTCTGGGACACCAGGTGTGGCACTCATGCAGTTTGTCAGCAGAGGCTGGGGACACTGAGCCTTCCCCCCAAGTGGACAGAGGGCATGGGCAGGAATGGCAGGCTCTTTCTTCACGGAGGGTACCCCTCCTGCTGTGGTTATGGCCTTGGCAGGCTGAAAACAAGTTGTTAGTCAACTTGTCTCAACCAGAACCTCTTGGCCCATTTCCATTCTGGTCGGGCTCCTCAGCCTGCTGGGTACCTTGCTTCAGGTGCGCCCCCATGGGATCGTTCCCTCTCTCCCCTTACCTCTGAATTCCATCCAGGAACTAAGTTTTCTTGTTTTTTTTTTTCCATCCTATTGCTGTCTCTTCTGGCACCCTGTCCTGTTCTGTAGCTTGTCCTGTTCAACCTTTGTTCTAGACGTCAGGCCCTAGCAGTCTAGAACTGCCACAAACAATGTCAGGTGGTGAGTTGAAGGAGAGACCAAGAGGTGCCACTTTGGGGGTGGGGTGGGGAGGTCACCATGGGCTGCTCCAGGTAGAGAGAGCGTGGGTGGGAGGCTCCTGGCCTCTGTCATTGTGAGCTCTCTTGCTCTCTCTTAACACAGGGTTTCTCTGTGTCCTGGGTGTCCTAGAACTCCCTCTGTAGACAGGCTGGTCTTGAACTCACAGAGATCCATCTGCCTGTCAAGTGCTGGGACATTGTTCTCAAGAAGAAAACACTGAGAGTCAGGAGTCGGCCTGGTCCTCATAGCTTGGTAGTTATCCTGTTGAACATGGCTTCCCTGGGCCTTTGGTTACCTCACAAAGAACACTCCTCCAACATCCTGTCATTCTTTTCTTTCTTTTTTATTTTTTATTTTTAAAACTGTATTTTTATGTGGATGGGTGTTTTGCATGCATGTATGTGCACCAGGTTCATGCATTGCCTGTGCAGGCCAGAAGAGGGCACTGGATCCCCTGGGACCAGAGTTATAGACACTTGTGAGCCATTATATGGTGCTAGAATCTGGACCTGCATCCTCCGGAAGGGTATCCACTGCTCTTAACTACTAAGTCATGTCTCCAGCCTCTAATCTTATAATGCTAAAGCAGGTAACAGTGTGACCACCATCCAAGTCTTGGATTGCCTACTGCATCCCAGCTAGGCTAACGGGGACCCCAGCTAGCTTACCAATCAGGCCCCATCCTCTTTCTGGGCTCCTGCCCTGTGGACAAGGTTGTAACAGTCCATCTGAACTGCCTGTCACCCACAGCACCACCCAAGAACAGAACCCTGACCTTACACTTTCTCCAAGCTTTACAATGAGTACTCCAAGCCTACAGCGGGTCCCTCCTTGTACTGAGACACCCTGATTTCAGTCCGTGCATTCTAACAGCTGTCAGTCATCGAGCCTACTGGCCTGTGATCTCTTAAGAAGAATAGGAAAAAACAAGAACCTTTAATGGTGCAACCTGGGAATGTGGGGTTTGGACACCGCTGAGTTTTAGGAGAGGTTGAATCCCTCCCCAGGTTGGCAGAACCCCAGTCTGATCTTTGCTTGCAGGTAGACAGATTTCTCCAGTCTACAGCTTCAGGGACTGGGAGGGGTGCATGATCAGTGGGGGATGGGATCTCAAGGCAGTCAGCTCTGGGCACTGTGCCACCCTCTACAGTGAGGTAGGGACCCACAGACCCATGTCACTGGACAGTGCTGTGGTATGGCTAAATAACTTTTGCAAATGACATTCCTCAAAGCCTTCAGGGCACTAAATTAAACAAAAATAACAGCTAGCTTGAGAGGAATGTCACGTGGTCCAGGCAACATTTCCAATCCGCACAGAATCAATCATCCTTCACTGGACAGAGAGAGGGGTTAGGCTCTGAGAATGATGGGGACTTCTCGCAGGTCACATGACTACGGAAGGGCGGAAGCTACTATGGAACTTCACCATATGACTTCCTGAATGACTCTAGGCAGGAGGCTGCCTACATGAGGGAAAAGTAGAGATGGGGGCCAGAGGGTGACGGCGAGGAAATGCCTGGTCACAACAGTGGCCGAACCTGGAGGATGGAGACGCTGGGAACTATTACCACTCTGTGACCGTGTATGGGTTGGAACTGAAAGACGCATGGGGAAGATTTTCGTGCTAACTGCTCGGTGGCGGGCCCCAGCATCTACAGATCTGGGCCTTCCTTCCTCCTGCTTTGCTGGGTGACTGCAGACTAGTTACTAAGCCTCTTGGGGCTGTGCTTCCTCACCGGCCAGATGGAGGTTAGCCTGTGCCCTCCTACCTCACATGGCTGAGGAAGGGAAGATGGAAGGGTTAAAGAGTGCTAGAACAGGCCTGGCTGTGGTGGCGCACGCCTTAAATCCCAGCACTCGGGAGGCAGAGGCAGGCGGATCTCTGTGAGTTCGAGGCCATCCTGGTCTTGGAAAAAAGAAAAAGAAAAAGAAAATCTGTGTGTGATTTATTATGGGAGCTGAGTATCGGGCCTCCAAGAAAAGAATAAAAACAAACAACAACACATCACCATGCCATACTTTCAATTTTTTTCATCCAAGTTCAGTGGTTCAAACTCAGGTCATATGCTTGCATGGCAAGTACTATACTGAATGAGCTCAGCTCCAGTGACTTTTTTTCTTTTTCCGGTACCTTTCAAGACCTTGAGGCACATCCTCCTCTGTAACCGGGGCTGGCCTCGAACTCACAGGATGCACATCCTCCTAAAGTTCCCAGACATCTGGGAACCAACAGTGCAGACTCCAGGCCAGAGCAGCAGGAATAAAGGTGTTCCATCCTTTCTGATGTGGGCTGTCTGGCGTGGCTTCTGGACGCAGTTGGTGTTTCAAGCTGAGCTCTGAATAACAGTGAATGGACAGAAAGAGCATGGGAGACTAGAGAATAGTATGGCATCATTTCATAAAGATGATGGGGGTGGATTATGCTTGCTGCTGGCTAAAGAATTTGGACCCTGGGACTGGAGAGATGGCTCAGTGATTAAGAGCACTGACTGCTCTTCCAGAGGACCTGGGTTCCATTCCCAGCACCCACATGGCAGCTCACAACCGTCTGTAACTCCAAGATCTGACACCCTCACACAGACATACATGCAGGCAAAAACACCAATGTACATAAAATAATAAATTATTTTAAAAAAAAAAAAGAATGTGGCCCCTTTCTGTAGGCACTAGGCAGCCATTGAATGTTTTTGAGAAGCAAGTGGGACAAGATTGGTGTTCTTAGAGAGGTGGGTGAGGGTGTGGGTAGTGGTCCTGAGGATGCCCCTCATTGAAGGCAGCTGGGGAGCCCAAGGTTTGCGAAGGGAGTTCCTCCCGGGGAGATCGCGGATGTAGAAGAGAGCCGGTAGCCCTCAGCTGCCAGCAGAGGGCAGGCATGGGAAAGGGGCTGGCACCTGCAAAGCGATGACTTCACCTTCGAAGAGGTGACTTTCACAAGGGACTTACTGTGGAGAGGTCATTTGCTCATGGCTATAAAATAATTCTGTTTCAAGGTAACAACCTAATGGCCAGGAAATCAGCCAGTCTCAGTTCCCAAATCTTCTAATTAGGATGAAATTGATACTTTCAGAGCTGAGCGTAGTGGCTGGCACATGCCTGTGGTCCGAGCCCTCCAGAGGTGAAGTCATTCATCCTTAACTATATAACAAATTTGAACAAAATAATCTATAGGAATCTGGGCTTATAGGAGTTCTTCCCCAGCAAGCAGAAGAGTGGGATTTTTGTTTGCTTGTTTGTTTTGTTTTGTTCATTTTTCATTTTGTCAACCATGATGCAAGGGTCATTCGCTACTTGGCCCAGCTGTGGACAAGGAGCCAGGTCTTTGCTTCTCAGACTCTAGGGTCAAGGAAACAGGTGAGAATGAACAGCTCAGAGGAAGGAGGGCAGGGAAGAGACCAGGCCTGCTGCTGAGGGCTCAGGGTGTGACCAACTGATGGTCTAGGCTGGCTGCTGGGTGCAGGTGACTCCTCCCTGTCTGGAGGAAAGGACATGTGCTCCACAGTACCAGAACTGCTCCAGGATCTCACAGGCTGAGTTGTTGAAGCTTGGTCCATTCTAGAAGGAAGGCCCGAGCTGCCCAGGACCTCCCTGGTCCTCATCCTGACCATCAGTGTCCTTTTCTGTTACTCCATTCCCACACTCTATTCCCAAGGATTTCAGGTAGGTGGTATATTTCATCTTACAGCTGGCTTACAGTCCATCATGCAAGGACTCAAACAGGGCAGGAGCCTGGAGGCAGGAGCTGATGCAGAGGCCGTGGAGGGGTGCTGCTTACTGGCTTGCTCCTCATGGCTTGTACTGTCTGCTTTCTTATCGAACCCAAGACCACCAGCTCAGGGGCGGCCCCACCCATAATGGGCTGGGCTTTCCCCTATTGCCAGCACATAGTAGTAGACATTCAATAAATGTGACTTCAAAGCCTGGACCCTGAAATGAAGAACCCCTGGAGGAAATCTCTACCACCCCATGACAATCTGGCTCCTCTGAGCCTGTTTCCTTGGGGAGGGCAAGTGACATGACAGTAACAGTCATGGCTGCTGTTTGGACAGGAGCAGCGGCTGCACTTGTACACTTGGGCCTGGGTCCAGGGCTTCTTGCCTCACTGCTATTCTTAGCAGAGAAAATGACGCACCTGCCCGTAGGAGCTGCCCTCTCCCTTCCCATTGGCCCTGGGCAGGCAGTTCCTAGACCCTGCCCACTGCCCTTGGCTTATGAAGAACAGCCGGTATGGCGGAGCCAAGAGAGGGTGTGCCCCGTGCTGGGAGAGCCCTGGGCTGAGTCATAGCCATAAAGCTGGGGGTGTGTCCTGGTGACACCAGATACTCACATCCGGCCTATCTCCTGTCTCTGCAGCAAGGGAACTCAAACAGAAAGGCTTTGAGGGCTACAGGAAGTCGGAGACAGTGGAAAGTTTTGCCCAGCAGCTGCCCTGGCTTAGCAGCAGCCCACACCTGGCCTGGCTGGTCCCTTGGACTGGAGTGGCTTTCCCAGTTGCAGATACAGCCAGCTCTTATAACATCCCCTTCCCTACCCCTCTGTAGCTAGAGTTTTCCTGCTTTGCCCACAGTCAGGACAAATCTTTGTCACCTGCCAGTCCACAGCCGCTCAGACCCAACCAAGTAAACACAGAGACTTATATTGCATACAAACTGTATGGCCGTGGCAGGCTTCTTGCTAACTGTTCTTATAGCTTAAATTAATCCATTTCCATAAATCTATACCTTGCCACGTAGCTGGTGGCTTACCGGTGTCTTTACATGCTGCTGGTCATGGCGGTGGCTGCAGTGTCTCTCCGCCTCAGCCTTCCGCTTCCCAGAATTCTCCTCTCTCCTTGTCCCACCTACTTCCTGCCTGGCCACTGGCCAACCAGTGTTTTATTTATTGACCAATCAGAGCAATTTGACATACAGACCGTCCCACAGCACCCCTCTGTGTCCCCAGTACTGCTTGATGTCCTACCTCAGGGCCACAGTCCACATTGATCCTCTTCCCAGCGTGGTCTTCCCTTCCCTCTACAGAATCCTGCTCTGCCCCAAGTCCCAATTAAAACACACTTGCCATCTTCTGGGAAAGCACCATTGCTGTCCTCCCTACCCATCCTTGCCCTTCCAGACCTTGGAAGCCCTGGGCATTGCAGTATCCAGGCCAGACTTGTCTTTCTGTCACCCTACCCCTATGCCAAATAAATCATCTATCTTTCCCTACCCAAGCTTGAGGCGTTTTAAATTTTGGTTTTCTTTATTAACATTATTTTTAATGACATTATTTATGGGGGGGGGTCGCGTGTGTGGTCAGAGAACAGTTTCCAGCGTTAGTTCTCCTTCTTCTGTGTCTTCCTGAAATCGAGTTCAGGATGTCAAGACTTGCACAGTGTCTTAGGGTTTCTAGTGCTGTGACGCAACACCATGACCAAAAGGAAGTTGGCGTGGAAAGGGTTTATTTATTTGGCTGACACTTCCACATCACTGTTCATCCGTGAAGGAAGTCAGGACGGGAACTCAAACAGAGCAGGAACCTAGAGGCAGGCGCTGATGCAGAGGCCATGGAGGGGTGCTGCTTATTAGCTTGCTCATCATGGTTTGCTCAGCCAGATCCCAGGACCACCAGCCCAGGGATGGCATCACCTGCCATGGGCTGAGCTCTCCCACATCAGTCATTAAGAGGATGTTCTATAAGCTTGCATATATATATATATATATATATAATATATATATAATATATATGCCGGGTCTTATGAAAGCACTTTCTCAATGATTGAGAGGTTTCCGGGCTCCTGTACATTGAATCGAGATTTCTTGTATGTTTGTCAATGTATGTGTCAAATTGATATAAAACCAGCACATACAGTAACTGTTATCAACTGAGAATGAGTCAACGCACTGGCCCATCTTAGGATTTTTTTTTTTTTAGACAGGATCTTACATAGCTCAAAGTTGTTTTGAACTTACTATGTGGGTCGGGATGACTTTGAACTCCTACTTTTCCTGCCTTTATCTCCCAAGTGTCAGGATTAGAGGCATGCACCACCACATGCCTGAGCTTTGATTCCCAATTTTACTTTAAAAACTGTTTTTGAAAAAAGTTCTTGCAATGTAGCCCAGGCTATCCTGAAATTCATGATCCTTTTGCCTCTGCTTCTGAGTGCTAGGATTATAGTTGTGAGCATAGAATACAGATATTTGGAGTAGTGGAAGGACCCTGTAGGATAAGGTAAGGGTAGACTCATGAATTGGTCAAACTCCATGGAAAACAACACAAACAATAGACCCTCCTGTGTGCTCTGCACTGTAGTCAATAGTGATACTCTAGTACTGAGCAGTCATTTGTAACAACCATGCCCACTGACCTAAGATCTAAGCGATAGAGGTCATAGGGGTAGAAGGAGATAAGAGGAGAGGAATGCAGGCCTGTGGGAAATCACCTCTATATGCCCTCCTTCACAACCTTCCCCCATCAGAGACAGAGGGTGGGAGCGAGCTTGCTACATAACCAAGGGCGACCTTGAAATTGTTCGTCCTGCTTCCGCCTCCTGAGTGCTAGGATTGTAGATGTCTGCCAATGTGCTCAATTTATGAGCGGCTGTAAATTGAAGGCTTTGTATACGTAAGGCAAGCACTCTGCTGACTGAGTTATGTTCCCAGCAGACCTCTGTGAGTTGGAGGCCAGTCTGATCTCCATAGTGAATCCCAGTATAGCCAGGGCTTTGTAGAAAGACCTCGTTCTAAAAAGAAGAAGGAGAAGGAGAAGGAAAAGGAGGAGGAGAAGATGAAGGAGAAGAAAAAGAAGAAAAGGGAGGAGGAGGAGAAGAACAAGAACAAGAAGAAAACCAACAACAAAAATTAAAAATGATTTCTTTTACTTTTAATTGTGTGTATAGCCGGGCGGTGGTGGCGCACGCCTTTAATCCCAGCACTCGGGAGGCAGAGGCAGGCGGATCTCTGTGAGTTCGAGGCCAGCCTGGACTACAGAGGGAGTTCCAGGAAAGGCACAAAGCTACACAGAGAAACCCTGTCTCGAAAAACAAAACAAAACAAAAATTGCGTGTATAGGTAGTATGTACATGTGAGTGTCAGTGGCCACAAAGGCCAGAAGAAAGTGTCTCCTAGAACTGGAGTGACGGGTGGTTGTGAGCTGCCAGATATGGGTACCAGGAACCAAACTCCAGTCTACCCATCTCCCCAGCAGACCTTTTTTTTTTTTTTTTTTTTTTTTTTTCGAGACAGGTCTCTGTGTAGCTGCGCTGTCTGAACTCATGGTAGCC